>NC_045559.1:24481039-24781334 GCF_009819795.1 Aythya fuligula | reverse complement strand
GCGGCGGGAGCCTGCCTGCCTGACCGGCCTCCCCCCCTCCTCTCCCCCCCCTCCCTCCGTGTGCCCGCAGTGATCGAGCAGCTTCCCATGGATCTCCGCGACAGGTTCACCGAGATGCGCGAGATGGACCTGCAGGTGCAGAGTACGTGAGTCCCGCCCCCTCCCCGCCTCCTCCGCGCCGAGCCGGCCCCCGCCGCTCCCCTCGGCCCTGGCCCGGCCCCGCCGCCGGCTCCGGCTGCTGCTGGCCGCGGGAGGCGGCGCTGCGGAGGGCCCCGAGCCGCCGGGACTGGGCGCGGGCTCTGTCGCGGGAGCCGGCCCGGCGCTAGGACCCAGCCGGGGAGCGGCGCTGCCGGGCTTGTGCCGCTCCCGCGGGCGTTGCGGGCGGCGCGTCCCCGAGCTTCTGCAGGTTTTCGGTCCCGAAGAGCAGTGGTGGTGGCTTGGAACTGGAGTTGTTGCCCCACTCTTTCAGCAGGTAGCGGTGCGCTGCTTCGGAAACCTTCCAGCCAGCCCCCCTCACCGTATCGGATGCGGAGGAGCTTTTTGCTTAGGCTCTTGTGCCGTAGCCGACGCTTAACCCAAGCATACAGTCAGCTTATGATTTCTTTATAAATCCTGTTGTGCGTATGTGCGCAGATCCCAATGCAACACGCCACCTCGCACAGATTTCAGGACATGTTGCCTTTTGATCTTCACTAGAAGTCTCATCAGGGACCTGTGTCCCGTAACACTCAGGTGTTGCTGTTGTTTTAATGCAGAATTAATACGTTCATTTATAACTGAGATGCTGAGGTCTTTGTTAATGAAACTTGTACAAGAGATTGTCAGCACTGAACACCTGAACTTTCATAAAGGAGAATGAGAGAAAGAGCAAGGGCTGAAGTAACAAGTGAATGTTGTACGGTAATACAAAATGCAACACCATGCTTTCAATATTTTACCCTGTAGGAGCACAGTTCTTGAAACCAATAGCTTAATTGATAGTAGTTTGAGGTGAGATCTCTTGGGTATTTGAGTGGACCCAGCTGCTCAGTGTAATAGGTTAGTGACATGTTGAACTGGATATAGGATTTTCTGTATACCATGGCTTAAGCATTGGCTTCTGTACTTAAAAGTTATGAGAATAGATCAGTTGCCCTGTATGAGAGAGAACACTTGAAGTAACTACTGAGGGGGTGGAACTACCAACTTAGTTCCACATAAGATAAAACAAATTGGCTTCTGTTGAGTAGAGAGGCAAATTCTTAGTTTCTTGAAGTGTGTTTGAGCACTGAGCCAACCAGCGCCAGCAAGGTTGTACCAGTGTCGTTTCCTTTGCTTTAACTGGAAGTGGCAAAAATCACTCTTAATGCATATTGGAAGTGGCGTGTAACACTGAATATAATATGCAAAGACTTAGGCCTAGAGAAAGTTTTCTTGGACCTTGGTACTTCAGTAATTCTTGCACAGTGAGAAACAAGGCATCCAAAGTCCTAATGAAACTTTTGGGCTCCCCTCTCTTCAGAAGGCAGGATACAACATGTGAACCCATAGACTATTGTGGTGCTATGCAACAGTGACTTCTTGCTGTGAAGATTCAGTGCCTCTGAAGCACTTGAGAACAGTGCTTTGATAAGTGATGATGTGCCAGAAACCTGCAGAAGTCTTGATTGAGAGATAAATGTGTGCGTTAAGAGTGAATGCTGGCTTTATATTCTGTCCTGTTTGGACCACACAGACTTCCGAAGGGGCAGGTGCTGCTTTTTGTCATCGTAAGAAATATAAGCAGGCTGGTGTCTACTGTATGTCCTGATAAGGCTGCTGTGGGAAAAGCGAAGAGCATCTGAGTTGCAGCTTGGTTCTTGAGCTCCAACTGAGAGATTTCCATGTGGAGTATAATCTCTTCTAAGAAATTAGTATGGCAGAATGTATCACAGTTAGGTTAAGGAGGGGAAAAAAGACAACAGGACTTAAGTGTATTGTAGAGAACCTTTCATATAATGTGATCGAGATGACCTGCATTCCCCTTTGCCATGTTTCTGGTGAAAAACATTTCTGTGGAAGTTTTCACTTAGGCAATTTCACACAGACCAAAATTCCTCCTCAATAAGAAGAAAGGTTTCTCATTCTCATGTCTATGGAGCCATTATAATAATCATCACCCGGCTGTTTTCATTCTAGGAACAGGAGATAGAGCACATTGTCCTTCAGCTTTATGAACAAAATTATAGTCATCTGGTCAAAGAACAAAGCTTTTGTAAGCTTCCATGTAAAATGTGTGCTGCTTGCTTGCTGTTCAGTCTTTGTAATCTTCCCTCAGAATAGCACAGTGAAAGTGGAAAATGTTCACTGTAAAAATTCGCCCACTTCTAATCTGTTTTACACCTAAGTTTGTTGACTACTTTGTCTGAATCTAAATAATGTTGTGAGTCTACGTCACAACTGTTTTGGTTTAGGATTAATTGTGCTCTCTCCAGTCTAAAGTTACTAGTTATGTGTTGGTTCTGATACTGGAGATTCTCAGCATAGGTAAAATCAATAAACCGTAGATTGTTTAGTACGTGTGATTTTTGTTACTATTTAAGTGACCAACTAGTTCTAGTTGGTGGGTTTTACAAAACTGAGAATACCTTCAGGCTCCATTGGCTTCAAAGAACTAACTAATCATATTTGCGGATTCATGAGTTTCTTGAAGTAGTTACTTAGTTATTCCACCTCCTCCCTCCACTCCC
Organism: Aythya fuligula; assembly: GCF_009819795.1. Classification (NCBI taxonomy): domain Eukaryota; kingdom Metazoa; phylum Chordata; class Aves; order Anseriformes; family Anatidae; genus Aythya; species Aythya fuligula. The sequence goes on along the minus strand of NC_045559.1, from coordinate 24,778,626 downwards.
AATCATATGGGGCAGTTTTAATGCTGGTTTCTAAGACGTATTTTACACACAGAGCCAGAAGTCCGTAGGTAGGTGGTGCATTGTCATGTTTAATGTGAAACTATTATCTGGACTGTATTGCTGAGAGTCCTGCTTAAAAAATTAAAATGGCAGTACTTCCCTTTATCTTGAGCTTAGCCAGGCTCTCAAAGCTAGTTTGACTGGGGCAGCTGCTTGTTTTTGGAGATATGCAAGCTGTTGCATGCATATACAACATGCATGTCCAGCTGCTGAAATATTAAACTTGGTGCTTGTTTTGAAGAAGGGTGAAAGGAAAAGAAATCTCTGTTCTTGTCTCAATCAATAACCGAACAAGTAACCTGTAGTTGATGTTTTCCTTCCTTACAATCACAAATGTTAGAAAATTTGTGTTACTTGTTCCCCTTGTGATATTTCTCAGCTACACGTAAGCGAGAATCCTGTCCATGGTATCTCATGGTATCTCTCTCTGTGCATTTTCTTCTCAGTTCTATCATACAGGAGCTAGGGGTGGGAGTACCCCTGTGAGCATTTTCAGTTTACTCTTACCCTTCCTTGCATACTACTGGAGAGGGCCTTGAGGTAAAGGTGGTGACTTGACTCTTTGGTTGCTCTACCCTTTTGAGGCACTAATTTTTTTTTTCAATTATTTGGTTTTGTATTTGACTGTTTCTCTTAGGAGAACATTTTGTTTCCTGCCCAGTTTGTAACTGGCTAGAATGTTCCAAAGTCAGCAGTCTAGAGCCCTGGGTGAGGAGTTTGGGTCATGCTTTAAGTCACTACCACTGCTCTTAGGGACAAAAAACCTTTAGAACTTGGAGGCCTGCCTGTCCCATGTGGAGAGCACAAGAACCTTGATGAGAATCTTAACAGAATGCAATTCTGCTTCTTGGAAATTAAGGTAAATATTTCCATCCTCTGTCCACTGTCACGTGTTTTGTTCTTTTTTGCTCTAGTAGTTTATGCCTCGGTCCTGTCAACTTTGTTTAAGAGCAGTATGCCACTTTATTTTATAATGTTTCCGTATGTTAGAAGATAAATATTATCTTAATCTTTTCCTGTGCTACAGATGCAATGGATCAGCTTGAGCAGAGGGTAAATGAATTTTTTATGAACGCAAAGAAAAACAAACCTGAATGGAGAGAAGAACAAATGACATCAATCAAAAAAGTAAGGATATCACAGGAGTGGGTCACATTTTTCTTTTGAAAAAGAAGATAACCTTAGGAAAAAATAGTTTATCATTGATAGAGACTTACTTAAGTGTTCGGAGCTGTGACTTCCCCTGGGCATTAACAGGAGATGGATAGAACTACCTAAGAGGAGAAAAATGACTGAAAGGTTTCTTTGATCAGGCATTTCTCTCAAGTTTTACCCAGTATTTGCTATTATTATTAAAAAAAATAAAAAATGTTAGGACCTCAAAGCAGTGAAGAAGCTGGGTACTAAATTTTCAACTTGAGACATTTTGTTCCTGTTTGTGTGACTTGAAGCTATGCAAGTTAATTGGCCTTTTTGTTTTTTAAAGGATATTTTTCAAGCTTAGTTTCAGCATTGTCTGTGACTCTGCCCATGTACTTGTGTATAGTATACATATGGTATATGTAGCATTAGGGAGAGAAGAGTGAGAAGATGGATGTGTTTTTCATTTTGTTTTATCCTGCAGCACTTAGGCATTGGTGGTACTGTTAGCAAGGTGGTTCATCACTTTGTCAGGAAAAAAAATCCTCTCTAGTCTCCTACACATGCTACTTCAGCCCCTTAGTAAGCCAAGGGTTGCGTCCTTAATTAATACAAATAGATGTCTTTATTTAAAAAAAAAAAAACAAAAGTTAAAACATTAACCTCACTACAATAAAAAAAAATATATTTTTTTTTGATTTTAGTGGTATAAAGATTTCAGTTAGTTTTCACCTAAGCAAGGCACTTTTCTGTGGAAATCAAAATAAAAAGGCGCTTAAAAAACTTAAAAGCCTGTTTAAAACTAGAGATAAAATATGCTTACACAAACTTAGAGAAGTCTTATCTATGGATTTTCAGTGTTCAGAGCACATTTCAAAATTGCATCTTTAGTCAAATTATTTTTTAATTCATCTATAAGTTAAATTATTTTAAAATACATGAATATAAGCTATATACATTACTTCTCACCATATTTAACTACAGTGTTGAAAAGGCCTCCCATCACACTACTGTGTAGCATCATTTGGAAGGGCAGTAGTATCTGCAGTGATTTTAAAGATCCATATGAAGTAAAAATCATCATTTCACATTGAGTCCATACAAATCCAAGATCGGTCCTTTTTTAGAAGTGAACCAGCTTGTGAAATGGAAATATCACTACTAGGGGAAGTGTCCACATCTTGTAGTTTCACGTTTTCTAAGGCACGAATAAAAAAATGATACCTAATAGAGCTCTCATCTAGCATTTAGCCCATTGTTGCTTACAATAGAGTTTCACAGTCTTTCTGAGAACTTACTTGAATTTCTACTTTTAACATACATTTGTGCTGGGTTACAATAGCTTAAAATAACTGAAGCAATTTGGTTACATTCATGATTTAAAACATTCTCTTTATAACAGGATTATTATAAGGCTTTGGAAGATGCAGACGAAAAAGTACAACTGGCTAATCAAATATATGATTTGGTAAGTAGACAGAAGTCGTGTACTGAATTACCTGAATTAATGCCTTAAGGACTCTCAACATTTCAATAAGTACTAAAGCTGTGGTACCTGTGTTACATCACCTTTGTGCACAAAACTTTTGCTGGTGAAAGACATTTAATATTTTATTGACTTCTAAAATTTTGTTGCTTGTACACAAAATGTACAGAAATAAAAACTTTGGATTTCTAAAATTAGCATATGCTTTTGGGGGATTTCTTTGTTTTTTTGAAGAGCACCACAGGGAAGTTACTCCTCCTTGTAGTATGTGCGTTTCGAGTTTTAAGAATATTATTTTATACCTTCTTAGAGAACAAAACCTACAAGTTACTGATTTAAAATATAGTAGGCATAAAGCAAGTATTTCTTGTTTGCTTTGGTTCTGCTTCAGTCTACTAAGGAGTGTTGTAATTTACCCTCTTTTGGTTAGCTGGTAACTGCAAAAACTTGTTCAATTTGTAATAGTTTAAATATAGGTGTAGTATTCTGCTGTATGACTACAGATGTAGAAAACATTTCAAACATGGTGTTTCTTTAGATTTTGTTGATGTTAAGTTTTGGTACTCAAGAACATGTCATACCTTACTCAGAAGCACATAAGTCTTTACATTTTCATTTTATAGACCCTTCTGCTCAATACTGATGCTTACTGACATGCACAGTGCATACATGCAAGTATTGCTATTCAGGAATCCTGTAATTTCCCTATAGCACAAGCTCTTCTAAAGAAAAAACACACATCATAACACTGTTCTTTGTTTTCCACATTCTATACCCATACTCGCAACATCCCCAAAAGTTCTTAGCCTTTTTTTCCTCAAAGGAACGCTTAACACTGTGTCTTGGAACATTGCCTACAGTAAGAGGAGGGCTTCTAAGCTGTTAAGCCAATATGCAGCCATGCTGTATCCTATAATTCTCTGGGCAACTTAGAAGCAACAGCCCATTTTGGTGTTAGTTCAAGTACATCTAGTGTCTCTGCTGAGTTAGGGGAATGTAGGTGAACAAGAATTACGCTTCTGTGTGTTCTTCTATATGTGGTTAGTGCTATATGGCAGAAGACCCCTGGAAGGGAAATACTTATCTACACTTTTAATCTATGTCTGCTATTTGAGTTCCAGAACTGGATTCTATTTACTGTTGCTTTGTCTCAAAAACAGGTAGACCGTCACTTAAGAAAACTGGACCAGGAACTGGCTAAATTTAAAATGGAACTTGAAGCAGACAATGCTGGGATTACAGAAATACTAGAGAGACGTAAGTATACATAATTTTCTTGATGGATTTTCTATCACTTTACAAAAAATACCAACAAAATTGTTAGTAGCCTGCAATATTTCCACTTGTTTTGAAATTACACTTTGACCTACATACTTTTCATCTGTCAGTGATTCTCAGGTTTTAGTTCCAACCTTGGTTTTTACCAGCACAGTCAAAATACAACTGAGAAATTAGAATAACTTTTTTTCACTGAGCTATTGCACTTGTGAATTGCTACAGTAAGGTAAAGAATTCTTTAAACCTGTTGGTAATGCTATAGTTATCTAAATAAAGTATTGCAACCTAAGCCTGCCACCTGCTCACCTAGATGAAAGCGTACCATTTCTTAAAGTGATTGCCACCACATTGAGGAAGGTGCGTGTTCCAGTTAGAGGCATGGAATGTCAAGTATTGTGGAGAAGAAACCATCTTGCTTAACAAATAGTGCAGTATAGCAAAGCTAGCATTCAGAATGTAAATGTGATATAATGTGACAGGTCTGTGGCCAGCTTGGTGTGGAACAATCCAGCCTTTCTATACCTGTCAGCATTTAGACGTCAGCTTCAAATGTGATTGTGTTTTTTGTGTTCTTGAATTTTGAAGTTCATTTAGCTCCATAATCACAGAAGAGTCAGTGACTCTTCTTCATAAGCAAGGCTAGTAAAAGGTAAGCTAAATCACCTGAAGAAATTAGGAGTAAACATTCTTTCTTTGAACTTTAAATTTGCCATAAAAGCTGTTTCTTTTGATATTTTGTTTGTAATTGCTATTGTAAAATAACAGGCACAAAAAGAAAACTGTGAAGTAAGTGTTTTTTAATGAATTAACAACTGCAGAAAAGGACTAGCTTATTTTAATCAGAATCCAAGCTGAAGTTTTACGATCTAATACTAACTTAAGTTGGGGCATTTGTTTGATGAGGTAGGTAGGATTTTCAAAACTGGAAATATAAGTGTACCATATAGCATATTACATCTTTAAGGTACTCTACTATTTAGTAAGATGAAAAGTAGAAGCCTCTTAACATTCTTAGCTTTCAGAGTAAATCAGAGTAAATACATATTATTGAGGTTCCTCCAGAGGGCAGCCTTTGGACTAATTCATAACGTGATGAATGTCAGCTCAGCCAAAATACCTCTGTGCTATTAACCTCTTCCAGAGTAACTTCTACATTTTTGTAATGACTTTCAAGTACTTTTTTAAAGTACTGAAAAAGAAAGAGGTAAAGAAGAAATGTAGGAACTGCAGATTTAGAGAAATTGATATGAATTACGTAAATTGTCTTCTGTATAAATGTAAAATGCTTAGTTTTGCAGCTAGTCTTTGCTGAATATTGATACACAAGTTGTTGTTTGTTGTTCTAATAGGTATTTATGGTCATAGTCCCTGCTATGTTGTAATCATTGAGGTGAGTGGGTAATATTGCAAGATAGGTTATTCTTACACTTGCATTTGCCCACTCTCACTCCACCCTTTGTGTTTTGTTTTTTCTTTTATTTATTCTTTGGATTGCCACACTGTATTTTGAATGTTAGAGAATTTGGGGGCTGATCTGAAACCTTGAAGGATATTTCTAGTGTTTGCGTGGTTTGAGTCGATGTGACAAGATGGGAGATTACCTCATTAATACAGTTTATCTGTTACTGCACTTTGACATTTATGTTCATAAGTGTAGCTATGATCTTTTTTTAAGTTTACATCAGCGCAGATTGTCAGTATTTCTGGTGCAGCATTACAAGTCTATGTGCAACTCATTGGAACAAGTAGCATATTGGAAGCAGTGTTGTTCTTGGGTCTCCTTATTGGCCTTGATTTTAACAGTGTTTCAACAGTTGCACAGCAGCAGTCACCAATTTCCATTTTAAAAACTGCTCTGTTTTAAAAGGCTTCACAAATGAAAGTCCTGTTTAACTAGCTTAATTTCCTTTTATGACAATGATACCCACTTAGATGACCAAGGGAAGCCAGTAGGTGTAATCTTTTGGATTTCAGCGAAACTTTTGATAGTGTTTCTCTTAGCATCCTTCTGGACAAAATGTCTAGCATACAGCTAGATAAACATATAATACGATGTGCAAACGATTGCTGGTGGGTCAGGCTCAGAGGGTTATAGTAAATGGGGTTGCGTCAGGCTGGTGGCCATTCACTGTTGGGGTTCTGTTGGGCTCCCTCCATTTTAGGGCTTTACTGTTTCAATGTAGGACCCAAAGGTATGTTTGCATATGTTGGTATGTTTGGGTAAGTTTGCAGACTTATGTTTGTGAGTGTTTGGCCAGCGTTCTCAGACAGATGGTCTGGCTTTTGGGTGTTCCTTTGTGGAGCCAGGAGTTGGACTCGGTGATCCTTATGGGTCCCTTCCAAGTCAGGGTACTCTGATTCTACTTGATTTCTCCTGGTTTTATTATGGGAAGGATTGGAACTGTGGCAAAAATCCTTCTGATTAAAATAAATATAACTATGTAGTGATTTGGTTAATATTGTAAAGACTTTAATATCTGAAAGTTAAAAGTGTCAGTGGTGACTTTAAACTTTTCTATCCTTTTACCTCCCTGTTAGGGTCTCTGGAGCTGGACACACCGTCGCAGCCTGTGAATAACCATCACGCCCATTCTCACACTCCAGTAGAGAGTGAGTATTGAGATTAAAACTATGTTTACTTTTAGGTTTCTTACTCTAGTCATCAAGTAGTATTAAGTAAAAAAAAAAAAAAAAAAAAAGTCTGAACTTGTATTATTTTCTTCCAAACATTGGGGGAAAAAATGTTATAATGCATGATGATTTCTATTCAGAAGAACTGCATGAAGGAAATAAGGTTTTGCTGGAGGCAGCTAGTTGAAAGTGCTGTTTTATTTCTTAGTTACAGTTTACTTTCAAGCTTAAAAAGTTTTGCTTTTAAGTTCCCTTCATTTGTTCTACTTAGAAAGGAAACACAATCCATCTTCTCACCATAGTGCAACAGATCATGTTCCTGAGAAGAAGTTTAAATCTGAAGCTCTTCTATCTACCCTTACTTCAGATGCTTCTAAAGAAAATACACCAGGTAATCTTAATTGTTTTAGATTTTACTACTTTTTTAGAGGGAGAAATCAAATTATATTAGTGAACCTCTCTTTTGAAATTAGAGGTTCATAGCTTTTCCTTTGGGATATTCAGTCATTTGAAACATGAGAAATTGCAAGCATTGTTACTCATCTGTGTTTTCCATGAAGTTCATCAAGTTTACTGTCACCTGACAGCTGCATGTTCACTGTTTCTTTTATTACATTGTTTAGAAGACAATAGCAGTACCGTTTCATTCAGCCAGTGGTAGAAGTAGAGATCTATGTGTTATTTTGGAAAGAGCCACATGGGCTTAATCTCCCAAGTAGGAAAAGAATTTTCATTCATCTTTTAAGGGTTGGTACAACCTGGCATTCAGCTGTCATGAAATAAAATTGTTTGAGTATTGTGTTTTTTAAAACAGGTGAGAAGTCCTTTTGACTTTTGAATAAAAACAAACCACAACTTTCTGTACGTTTTCAAAATGAGGATATTTCATAGTTTCTTTCTGAGAACGAAAGATCATGAGAGGGTATAGTAAGTAAACTACATTTGTTTTTGGAATCTAATACTGTTTTAATGCTAGCTGTAAAGAAGTCTCCTTTGTAGTCCCTTTATTCATTTTTAAGGAATTTCACAGGAGATGGCAAATAAAATGGAACTATGTTTGAACAGGTGCCAGTCTGTAGATGGTCATGAAAATCTATGGTTCATTACAATTGTGATTTTTTTTTTTTTTTTTTTTTTTTTTTTAGTTTTTGGAATTAAGACTGTGCTATTTTAGGAACAGTTAAGTTGTATGTTCTGATTCTTACTGACTGCTGGGACAATTGAGGAAAAAGTCTTATTTCAACTGAGGTTAGGTTTATACAGACATGGCAGCCGGCTCCATTACTCAGTAGCTGAATATGACAATGGGGACTGTCTGTCTAAAAGGATTCCTTGCACATTAGGATAGGGAACTTTTTTTTTTTTTTTTCAGCCAATACTGGCTGTGTCAAATTTATTTTCTTATATATATTTTTTAACTTTTTCTTCCAAATGATTGGACAACTCTGGTGCATAAATGGAGTTCCTATTCTTTCACTGGTTGTCATATATAACTCTTCTTAAAATGCAGAGGAATTTAGTTTCATTTTGAATTTCATCAATGTGTTCTGTTCATCAAGGGTGTCGAAACAATAATTCATCATCTTCTTCAAACAATGCATACAATACAAACTCTTCTCAACCATTGGCATCATATAACCTGGGCTCATTATCTTCAGGATCGGGGGCCGGTGCTATTACCATGGCAGCAGCTCAAGCAGTGCAAGCCACAGCACAGGTAATGTCAAAACATTCTTGTCAGCCTGCCATCCACTGTTAATTAAGAAGAAAGACTTTTTTTTTAATCTGAACTTCTACAATCACTTTCAGCTGATGTGATTCAGTTCTCATATTATCATCATTGTTTATATGCTACAGTTTCATCCTCTACATCTTCCATAAAAGGACAGCTTATTTTGTAGCTTTTCCTCTGGGATATTCTTACCCATTTTTACCACTTACCATACATCCTTTTGTAAAAGGATAACTTATGAATCTGTGTGAATAATAGTTAGCGTCCTGGTATGTCTTACATAAGAGCTCTCCTGTTGCAATCTGATACACTGTGAGTATTCCTTTTAGATGAAGGAAGGAAGAAGAACATCCAGTCTAAAAGCCAGCTATGAAGCATTTAAGAACAATGATTTTCAGCTTGGAAGAGAATTTTCATTATCCAGAGATTCAACTGGGTATTCATCATCAGCTCTGGCATCTACGTTAACACAAACATTAAGTTCATCAAACACAGATTCACGAAGTGGCAGAAAAAGCAAGTAGGTTTTGTTGTTGACCTGCGGTTATGCTTTTAAGAGAGCTAAACTTTCCCTTGAAGGCCGTGTTAGAAATAATTTGTATTTATATTCATGGGAGAAAAAAAGAAGCAGAAGTAGTTATTCTCAGCTGGTCTTTTTTTTTTTTTTTTTTGTACAGGACTTTCTTCTTTTTCTCCTCACATCTCTTTTTATTTAAGCAAACTCACTTCAAGGTTTTAAATGTTCTGATTTGCTTTTTTTGTCTGTTTACATCGCGTAGTTTCTTTTCTCATTTTTCCCTCTTTCGGAGAGTGATTTGGCTAAATGTAAATGTTGGGGATTACTATGCAGTGCTTTATAGATGGTTTTGAAATAAATCTGGAGATTTTCTTCATGCCACTTCACAGATAATCACAACACATTATGACATTGACAATCTAAGAGAAAATTGAATTATTTTTATTTCTGATTAGGATGAATTTTTAAAGCATTTGGATGACTCTAGTCTTTTGCTTGAAAGAGTTTGTCCCAGAGTGTACAGCATTTTAAACTGACTTGCATTTTTTTTATTTCTTCATATAGATTTGTGTTCATCCACTGTTCAGTTAGTAATTTTATTTTTAGACGCATTTTTCATCTACATATATCTTGGGTGTCTGACCTGACATAGAAGCAAAGGCATAGGATTTGTATACTGGTGCTATTCCAGAGGAGTGATTGGTGATGCTGGAGTAGAGATTAGCATAGGATCAGTCATCTTCAAAAAAACTGTTCTCTATTGGACATGACATATGACATTACTTATATGCAAATTCCTGTTTTATCGGTAATATTTTCTTGATGGAGACTTGACACCAAGTCTGTCGATTAAAACTCTGTGAAGAAAAACATCCATTGAAACTATTTGACAGCTTAAAGCTCTTAGGCTATTTTAATCAATGGAATTTATCTTGTACTAGCAAGCTGGTAAGACTGGGTTACTTTTCCAGAGAGATTCAGTTTGACCATCTCGGTTCTTGAGTGAAATCTGTTAGGGGAATGCCACTTTGGGATTTACATACTGCAGTGCTTCAGTCGGCAAAGAATTGCTTTCAGGACATTCCACTTGGAAGTAAATGAATTCAAATTATGGCATGCTGTTTTTTCTTTTTTCCAGAAACAACAACAAATCCTCAAGTCAGCAGTCCTCATCATCCTCCTCTTCATCCTCTCTGTCGTCGTGTTCTTCTTCATCTGCACTGGCACAAGAACTGTCTCAGCAAACAGCAGTAATACCAGAGTCTGATTCCAATAGCCAAGTTGACTGGACCTATGATCCAAATGAGCCACGTTACTGCATTTGTAATCAGGTAAAAATGTCTTCCAGCCTGAAATATAACTGGATTTGCTGTTTCACTGTGGGTGAACTTTCTCCTCTGATTGTTTATTTAAAAAAACAGTTTTTTTTTTAAATGAGCAGAATTTCAGTGCTATAAATAGCTATAAATAGCATGTTTTTATCTATTTACTGGTAATACAAATAACGAATTCAACTGTTGAAGCTAAAACTAAAAGTTTTCCAGCGATATGCCATACTTGAAGAGTTCTGAATTTTTTAATAAATACTTCAGGAACTTTAAATTCAGAATTAAACGAGTTCACAGTGACTTTAATTAAAATGCTAAGTTAAAGTAATGCTTGTTTCTCCTACTTTTTCTTTTATAAAATAAATAAATGATGGTAAAGATACTATTTTTGTAAAAGGCACCTAGAAACTTGAAAGACTGAATCAGAGCACAAGACACTTGTGTATAAAATAAGAACAGGCATTTTAAATACTTTCAAGTATTGGATTTTTTTTTTAAGACTTCGTAGAATTCTGTGATTCTTGTGAAGGTATCTAATTGTTTCAAATAGAGCTTGAAATTGCCATATGTGCAAGGGAAATGCCAAACATAAAAGTGCTTTGAATTCCATCCCTTTTAAAATGTTGATTGCTTTTAATTATTTTCTTTTTTACCAGGTGTCGTATGGTGAAATGGTAGGCTGTGATAACCAAGATGTAAGTAACAACGTTCTGAATGTTCAGAAGAGAGTCCTTGTGCGTGTAACTTGCTTACAGGAACTGCTTCTCTTTAGAATTGTTTTTACAGTAGCGTGCTTTTTACTAGTTTTCAATATTAGTGAAAACACAGAACGGTAAAGATTTTTATTTTTAGTTTGTTTGCTTTCAAACCTCCCCCCCAAAAAAAGAAGAAGAAAAAAAAATTCAAGTCCCCTACCTCATCTTGGACTTACCAGTGATGTTAAAAGTAAATAAATCACATATAAGATAGGTGGAAGTGAATAGAGACAGAAGGAAATATGTTTCTAATATTATTCTTCCCAGCCACATGCGAGTTCCATGTATTTCTCCTTGGTTAAGCACAAAAAGATTCAATTATTGTGTGTAATGAGTATTCAGTCCTGTGAAACTTGCTTTTAAGAACTTATAAGTTTGTGAAGCTCTTCTGTTCTAAACAAAACTGCTGCTTGGTAATTTTTTTTCTGGTTGAAAAGACCTTTTTTTGCTTAAAAAGCATATACAAAAAATAGAAGTTGAACTTTGAACCTTTGCATTAAACAAACTTGAATATTTCATCCCCTATTCACAGTCTTAAGCGTTGTAATTACATACTTGTAATTTTTTTCCTTCTATGAACAGATTAAAATATAAAACAAACAAACAACAAAAATTCCAACCTGAAACTTTCTTTAAATATCGGAAACGTACCACTTGAATATTCTGAGCTTATGGATTTCACTTTTACTACTTTATTTTTTTATTCTTACTTCCTCTTTCATGATTTATATTGAGACTGAAGGAATCGTGCAGAAAATCAGTTAGTGAAAGAATAAAAAGAGAAAGAGAGGTTTGCAGTTGATATTAGAAACAGTGGTAGTGTCAGGTTCATAGAAAATTTTATGGAAAAAACTTAAACAGAAGTAGAGCTTAAGTGTTTGTGTGAAAAGTACAATGTGAATTAATGTCCATGTGAGTTGAATCATTCTTTAGGAAACTTCTCCACATCTGTCTCCCCACAGTTCAGATTCTTTTAGAAGTCTACACCTTTTCCTGGGAAGGTTTGACGTATTTAAAATACTCCTTATTTTTGGGAACTTCTAGCTCTTTCACTACTAGTACCATTATCCCATTCAAATAAGGTTTAAAAGAACATGTCAGTGTAAGCATGTGCTTACTGAGATACTGCTGCATTCAAACAGAAGTGAGTGATGACTGTTATGTCACTTAGAAATGTTAGAAAAGAAGAGGATTCAGTCCCTCGTTTTTTTCCTTTATTTCTTGTGCAAGGCAGAATCTATGCTTTTTGCCAGCCCTTCTGTTTTCATAGAATTTTACTTGTGATAGATGTTGCAAGAAAAAAGGAAAATCCCACACCTTCTCTCTCTGTATTTTTGTAGTGCCCCATTGAGTGGTTCCATTACGGATGTGTTGGACTGACAGAAGCACCAAAAGGGAAATGGTACTGTCCACAGTGTACGGCTGCAATGAAAAGAAGAGGCAGTAGACATAAATAAATGTCTTCATCTGGAAAACAAATTGCATACTAGATTTTTTTTTTTTTTTAGAGGACTTGTGGTGGGGGTTTCTCCCCTTACCCACTTCTTTGCAACCACTTAAAAAAGGGTTAACATAGCAGTCATAGATCTTGAACTATTGATTTTGCTGGTTGTGTTTTAATATTGTAAGTAAATTGTTTATGCACAATGATGTGCTACAGATACTATTCCAGTGAGCCTTGGGTTGTGCCAGTGGCCAACATATGCAGACATTTGTACTATCAAACCATTTTCTCTAAGCAATGGGCATTCTACGATTACTCAATCTTCAAAATTCTGATAAGTCAAGATTTTAAATGTATGTTTTATATTCAACAGATATATTCTGCTGCATGTACTGTACTCAAGAGCTGTTATGTAACACTATGTATATAAATGGTGCAGAAAGTCATTGCTTCTGAAAAAAAAATATAAGACAATGGTTTTTAAATGCCTTTATAGCTTTGGTTCTTATGAAACTTAATTCAGCAGGCTGAAGAAAATGGTTCTTGTATACAGCGGGGCTGTTGTCCTCTAGGGTACTTGAGTATGTAAAAAACAAAACAAAAAATGCTGTAGGATAAAACAAACTTGTGCCATTAGTCTTATATGTTTCTGCTCCAGAGAAGGTGCAGACCATAAGAGGAAAAAAAGGTGTTAAAGTGATGATAAATTTTTTATACCAAATGTGTTTATTTTTTTGTGCAAGTAATCCTTTAAATTTGAATTGTATTAGGTGTTAAATAAAACAACCTCAACTCCTCGAATTAATGTTTTCTGTGCATTTGTCAAAAAAGAAATGGGTTTGTCCTGAAATGATCTCAAAGGAATATAGCAAAGTTTGCTTGAGAAATTCCTGCCATATTCTTTCCATGGACAGCGATGTTCATGTACAAGCCAACACATGGTGCAGCAAAGACGTAAAGGGATAAATAGTTCATCCAGCTGTAGAATCCCTGAGGTAACAAGGGATATCATGTTAGGAAGCCTAATGGAGGCCAATAAATGTTTGGATCCTAAAGACCTGATAGTTGAGCATTGTACATATTGTAGCACAGAATCAGCTTGTATTTAAATGGGAGCCTGTTAAAGTACTACATTTGACTGTTAATATAATGGGAAAGATTCTGGATTTTTCATTCCATCTTGTTTATTTTGGGTGTAGGTTGTAGATTTGCTTTCACGGAAAATTGCCTTTTGTTGTTTTTGTGTGGCTCTTTTATGTAGCAGTGCTGAACAGAAACAAAATTATTGCTCCTTTTCACACCCTCCTTCCTTCCACTACTAAAAAAAAAAAAAAAAACGTTCCATTTGGAGTAAAGATTTTTTTTCATAGCACTGGGATTCTCGTTGGGCTGTCAGGTAGTTTTCATGGACTTTCATGGTAGTTTTCCTTGAAATCTTTCCAAACACATGTAGAGGGAAGGAGAGAGAGAGAGAAAAAAATAGTATTTCACCACATGACTGCAAATAATGTCAAGGAAATCGAGTGGATTACTAGTATCAGGAGTACATGCAGAAAATACAGGTTTATCTTAAAAAAAAAAAAAAAAAAAAAAAAGAAAACAGGCTTCTGTCACAATATTTTTAATGAGAAGGTAATCATTTTAAATTCATACTAGGGAAAAGTAGATGAATAAGAAAGAAAACGTGATTATGGATAATAAAGTATCTTGGTAAAAGATTAAGGTATAAGTTGATTAAAAAAAGCAAATGGCAATATAACTAAGGTTCCAGTAAAACTCTAACATTACTCTGAATTAACCAACTGTGTATGCATTTCTGTGGAAATCAGTCTAAAGAACACTTCAGGACTAGAATATCTGGTTTTGAGTGAGGCTTTTGAGACTATAGAGATAAGAGAAACTATTTGTTCAATAGGAAACTGGTGCCATGCTGTGAATTAAGTTAAATAGGCAATAAGTAATCTAGACTTCCTTTGGAATGGATGTTTGAGTCTCTAGGACTAAGAACAAAATTCCTTAAGAATTAAGACAATAGATATCAACTCTTCACTCTAGTGGTGACAATAGAATCATAGAATCATAGAATATCCTGAGTTGGAAGGGACCCTTAAGGATCATCAAGTCCAACTCTTGACACCACACAGGTCTACCCAAAAGTTCAGACCATGTGCCTAAGTTCACAGTCCAATCTCTTCTTAAATTCAGACAGGCTCAGTGCAGTGACCACTTCCCTGGGGAGCCTGTTCCAGTGTGCAACCACCCTCTCTGTGAAGAACCCCCTCCTGACGTCCAGCCTAAATTTCCCTGCCTCAGCTTAACCCCGTTCCCGCGGGTCCTGTCACTAGTGTTAATGGAGAAAAGGTCTCCTGCCTCTCGACACCCCCTTACGAGGAATTTGTAGACTGTGAATACCTAGAATGGTACAGAGTGCAAATCCAAAAAGAAGTTTCAAGCTTTAGCAAACTGGTTTGCTGTTTCACCTGACTACATATACATATATATGTATATACACACACACACTTTATGGAGCAGGTAGGTAGAGAGCTCAAAAGGAGCAAAAAAACAAATGTCCTTGTTAGTACATTAAGCATTTTGTTTCTAAGTTAAGGAAACAGAATGGACAAATGTGGAAAAAAAATGCACAAGTTAAAAATGTAGAACATTAAAGCCTTTAGGTGCTTTTGTATTTGTTCTAAACAGAAGCGTGTGAGAGAAGTTTACAGTCAGCAGGTGATTAAGTGCAAAAAAGAATTGAAATTTTACTGTGATGGACAAGCTAAATTATTTCTTTGCTGCGTAGGTTAGACAAATCTGAATACCAGGGCCCTTTCCACAGCATGCATGAAGATTGCTCTCAAAGAGAAGGCACCCTTAGTGTCTGCAACAAATCACTGGGGGCAAATGTTCATGGAGTTCTGACAGAACTCATGTATGGAATGTTTAGATACTGTTATGCATAATTATAATTTCAGAGGGGCTAGAAAGCAATAAAAATAATGCCAATTTTTAGAAAGCTTCATGTTGGATTTCCAAACTTAATGTACATTTTCTCTATGCATTGATAAAGAATAAAATTAGTGTATGTGTGAGTAGATACATATTGGCAGAGTCCTTGCATCATTTTAATAAGAGTTTATGGAAAGCTTCGTGAGTAAACAAAGAAGGCAAGCCTGATGCAGATGTGGTTTTATAACCCTGCCAGGCATCTGAGCTTCACCACAACTGCTCTCTTACCCTTCTCAAGGAACAGGGGGGAGAAAATACCATAGAAAAGGGCTCAAGGTTGAAAAAAGGACAGGGAAATTGGTCGCCCCCAGTTTACTAGCATGAGCAAAACAGTATCTGCATAGGCAGATTAAAACAATTTATCACTAAATAAAAAATAGAACAGAAAAAACTAAACACAAACTAAATTTCCCCTATCCACTCTCTTCCACCTCCTCCCCCACGAGTGGCTCAGGGGAACAGGGAATGGAGGCTACAGTCAGTCCCTAATGCTTTGTCTCTTCAAGAACTGCTCCCACATGGCTCCGTACCACAGGGTCCATCCCCCAGGAGCAAACTGCTCCAGCACGGGTCCCCCACGGGCATCAGCATCCCCCAGACCCCCTGCTCCTGTGTGGGCTGCTCTCCACGGGCTGCAGCTCCGGCCCGGGGCCTGCTCCTGCGGGGGCTTTCCATGGGCCACAGCCTCCTCCAGACCACAGCCACCTGCTCCACCGGGGGCTCCTCCTGCAGCTGGGGGTCCATTTGCGGCAACTACATCCTCTGAAGTAGCTATTGCTAAGTAGGAAAGTGATTTGGGAGTTTTCTAGGTAATTCTGTGGAAACTGGTTCACTGCTCAGCAGCAGGTCAGACAAGTGCTAAGGATGACTTAGTAGGAAATAAAGAATAGGACAGAAAAATGTGTAAATTGATGGGTGTACTTAGGTTTTACTGTAGTGTAAAATTCTGGTCCACCCTTTACAAAAATGTAGTAAAACTAGGAAAGTCTCACATAGGAGGATCAAAGTAGTCAGTGCTGTGGAATCTGAGAAACGGATGAATTAGTTGGGACTTCTGGCTGGCAAAGATGCAGCTTGTAAGGATGTAACAGGATCTGTAGGTTTAGGAGTGCTGTCCGAAAAGGTTGGATTTTTGATAGAAGTAATAGGCAGGTAGTCCAAAATGAAAAAAGGAGCAGCAATTTTGGACTTACTGCATGGTTACATTGTAAAACTTGCCATATAAATTACATGGGTGTAAAAAGTGACTGAAAAATTAATAGCAGTAAAGTACACGGAGGTGTAAAATGTGGCAGTAACACACCAGAACAAAAACTCTCAAAAGACTGGTCAGTAGAAATTACAAGAGGTATATAGCAAAGGAAGCATTCCTGTATGGCTATGACAGTCCTACAGTGTTTTGGCATACCCTAATGATTGCTGTGTGATACAAGTCACTACATCAGGTGAGCCTTTGGCATTAAGCAGTGCAGCTGTTCCTAGTTTCATCTCAATGCTCAGGCATTTGGGTGAATTTTTAGGATTAGAAGGTATACCACAAGCTGAGAACGAAGTCTGCTGAGAGAACAAAATGTGATCTGCGCCTTGTAGACAGTATTGTCTGTATTTTTAAGAAGCTTTTAAGAAACAACATTTTTGCCTCAGTTGTCAGTTTTATTTATTCTAGGACTGAAATGAAAAAGAGGAAATATATTTATGCTTCCTGCTCTAAAAATCCTGCTAGGTTGTCTTTCTGACTAGCATGGAATAATTTGCATTCTTGTCTTCTTTATTGAGTTTTGCAAAGTGTTGTTCAACTGCATACAGTGAAAATTAGAAATTCTGAGGATTTTTTTTTTTTTTCTTTTTCTGTTCCTCCTCGCCATGGAAGTAATGTGAACTTGCTTTTCTTGGAGAGTTTTGTTTTGGTTGGTTGTTTGTTTGTGTTTTTTTTTCTTTCCTTTTTTTTTTTTTTTTTTTCCCTCCTCATTTCCCACCTCATCCTGCTAGAATGTCTGGTCCATGCACTTTTTTTGTTCAATAGATATGACAAGTGACAAAAGTGGGATCCAGGCGGTCTTAGCCTTGACAGCAGAGGGTTCAGTTTTGCAAGCACAGTAAAAATCTCTGAGAAGCAGAACTGCAAGAGGGATAAGAGAGTGACTTTTTATGCACTTTATGTTAATAATTGAATTTAGTCCACTGTGTATGAATACTGTCTCTGCAATTTTGTTGCTCTTTCTAGGATTGCTTAAAAGTTTTTAAGTGTAATGTAACTAAAGCAAGAAAAATGCCACCCTTCAATATATCTGTAATGAATTACAAGAACATTCCTTTAGCATTTCCAGATGCATATCTTGCTTTTACACACATATGATGTTCTGTAAAGACAAGCAGCTCTTTCCTCTAGATATATCTCATATTTAGGAGCAGTTTGAGTATGCTAAAATTGCCAAAAAGTTGCATGATTCGTTGTAGACTTGTGCTTGCATGCATCACAACTTACATTTTAGAATAACCAATAGTCTCCTATATTATTTCATATTAGATTTAAATTATTTTTAATAAACATGACATTATCCATTTGCTAACTTATTTTCTTTTTGCTATTTTCTTTTTCTACTAAAAAAAATCCCTAAAGTATTGAAAAAAAAAATAGCATATCACAACTCAATTAGAGAAACACTCGCCTCATGTCTGTACAAGAAATCTACCAAATTCAGTAGAAAATGAAGAATAATGTTAAGATCCACTGCCGGTTTTAATATTTTTAAAGCCCATACATATTTTTAATATGTACATTGTGTTGTGACTGCTCTGTGCCTTTTTAAAATAAAAGATAAAAAAATATCCAGCAACATCACATACATTAAATCAGATGCATATGTCTACTTTTATGAAACTGGTTACTTCCAATTAAGAAAAGTTTTACTGAAGTTTAAGAGTACAATGATAGGATTTCTTAAACTAAATAATGTAGATTCAATTGTTCCGCTACAATTTTGTGTATTTTTTCCTAAAAAATAATAATAAAAAAGGAAGGAATCCTAAGTACATTTTGTTGTGGAATACAGATTTGTTTCTTAGGTGGACAGTTAATGTCATTTTCCTAATCAGGATAACACTTTTTTATGGAAAAATAAATAATAGTTATACTGTATTTTTACACATGAGAATGGGTAGAATAGAAATAGGCAGCAATATGAAGATAATTCTATAGTGTTTCCACTTGCAAAATTGTGGCCCTGTTTTCAAAGCAAGTTTTATTTTTTCTTCTCAGGAAAAGACATGTGGGATAGATATTTGGAAAAAGTTTGCAAGCCTGAGTATAGTTAAATGCTGGAAGTGGTCAGTCAGGGAGGTGCTATGGAATTAGGGAATCCTTTCTTTTCAGAAATACAGGAATATTTTTCCATCTTGATTAATGAAATGTTTATACAGCTCATATTATTATTATTATTATTATTATTATTATTATTATTATTATTATTATTATTATTATATTCTGGTCGGTGTAAAATTACATTTGCATTTCGGGGGGGAGGTAAAAAGTGCTTGTCATATTTAAAAATTGTTTCTATAAATGTTCAGTGATGTGGTTTGCTTGAAAAGGTGACAAGTTGGAGTGTTTCTCTGCTCCGAATTCATTTGGGTATGGTATTCTTGATTTAAATATTTTTTAAGATGTGTTTAAGTTTTCTGTCCTGTTATCTGGGGCTTAACTGAATAAGTTTTTTAAAGAAAGCACATTCTATAGATGGATGTCTATATTCAATAGCTGAAGGAACTCACAATAAAAAGGCATGTGTTCCTTAGTTAGTCATGTATAGAAAAGAAAAATGGTTCTGCAGACAGCAACGTTGGCCAAGCACTTATTTTAATTTACAAAGGTCTACCATACATTTCCCATGAGTCTTCCTGATAGTCTAATACACTCAGAATGGCTAAGGAACTAGGAAATAAACAAAGTTAAATAGGAATCATTTTAAAATTACCTCCTCCCACCCCCCCCCCCCCCCAATCGAATTTATATATTTATCATTTTAATCCAGAGTATAAATTTTCTTAGATGCTGACTTAAAGCATGTTTTTGCACATAGAGGAGCTGATTTCATAAGTACTGGTTACTCTCTCTAACACCGTTGGTTGTTCTTGTAAGACATAACTACAATGTAAATGTGCACTGGGAACACAACTCAGTGAAGAAGAAACCCCAGAACAGGCAAACAAAAGACGATTCTCAAAAGCAAAAGTGAGAAAAAAAAATCCAACTTGAAGATGTTTTGGTTAGTATCTCAATTAATGCTCAAGATTTACCAACTCTCAAGTACTTTTCATCTGGAAAGTGCTTTCCAAACACTCACCTACTGCTATTTACTTAAAGACCTCTGTTAAGGGGTGAAAAGAATGCCTCTTGGGAATGCCTCTGGGAATGTCTCTTTATGGAGGCTGACAAGTATGTTGATAGCAAAGATTCTAAATTTTCCTTTCCCCTATTGTTTAAATCTTAATATCTACACTTATGAAGGAAGAAATAATCTAAATATATTGTTTATAATTGTATGAACACATTATAAAACTGTGACATGTTTTCATATGATGGTATGATTCTAAACTAACCCCAAATATTCTCTGTAAACATCTTTCTAAAGTCTGTTTAAAACAAGTATATTAGCTATCAGCCTTCTGTACATTTTATTACTTTTCTGTTTTTGCACTACCTGGTTTTACCTTATTTTCCAAAACAAAGTCTCTTCAATATACTTTAGTTTTAAAAGTGCATTGAAACATAGCAGTATAGTGATTGATTTAAACACAGAAATAAGAGCTTACTCAGCTACTTCATTCTGTATTTCACAGGGATTCCGAGCTGGTTATACTTTGGTTATATTGTAATTTTTGCAAAATTGAATCCTAAGAACAATGGCTTTAGCAGAATATGAATAATGTAGAATAATGTATTCATTGGAGCCATAACCTATTTATGACATTGGGGTACCTCTATAATTCAAACAAAACAGCCCACAAAAAAGACAACCCCCTAAAACCCAGTAATCAAACAATGAATAAAAATGCTTCTATTCGCTTTTCAGTCCCACTGGACTATGATGAATAGGTATAAAGTGTACATAACGGCAGCAAAACATTTAAAATCTATCAGACCTGAAAAACATCTTGCTTTTTCAACAGGCCCTCACTTGGAATACTAGTTTGATCTCAATGGTTAGGATCACACACTGACAATACGATGCTCGGATGCTCGGCTTCCTCCCAGCCTTATCACAGCAGCTCAGCATGACGTCCCTCCCTCCCACCCGCAGTTTCAGCTTTCAAGCCACTTCCTCTCAGCCTACTGAACATAGCCGTCAGGCACGTTTTGAGCAAGTTTTTCAGTTCAATAGATCAGAGTTGAGAGACAGTGTAGTGACTGTGTGGGGCAGGACACAAAGAGCTCATCAGTCCTCATGCCAGCTGCAATGGGGACTTTCTGTGTGGCCTTCTTCACTATTTATTTATTCTGGTGATTGCTTTCTCTAACAATAAAACCAGTTAAAATTAATTTTTGACTTTAAAATTTTGTCTTTTTTTTTTTTTTTTTTTTTTTTAACTCTTTACTTTTAGAAATATCACCTAGATTAGTTTGTCAAGAGTCAGTGCATAAACGATGTAATGTACTCAAAGGTACTGGCTTTCTACAGTAACTTCTATGCCATAGTGGTTCCTATTATCTTGTCCTGCTATAATCATGCTACAGTAGTTACTGAATAGTTAGATCAATAATTTCAGAAGTATATCATTGTCTTTTTCTGCTTGTCCGTAAGAATGACAAAACACCATGTCCTGTATCTCCACATATTCTACTTTCTTGTATAATAATTTCTCACATACATGTGAAATATCTCAATGAGCACCCCAGCTGAAATATCTCAACATCCTTACTGGCCCATTTACTGACCCATTCTGATGGCACCACCATAATGCAACAAAATGGAATGAACTGCTATGTATTGTAGAGAAATAATGGCTACTCTTTATGGGGCTGGAAAGATGTATGGATGCCTTGGGAGGCAAAGGTGAGCATGTAGTCATCACATATCTTCTGCATGATGTGGTTGTCTTAAAACTCTTCTTGCTAACAGAAGTGCTCTGTTAAACTAGTACCTATCAGTACAAAGTCTTTCAACAGAAATAAATGAATAAATGAATAAATAAATAAATAAATAAGATGTTCTCTTGTGTCTGAAACACCCACACGTGTGAGCCCACCCACTGAAGTCAGTGGAGGCCATAATGTGGTTTAAGTTGTACATCTGTGTAGTCATTTACTGTACTGGGGCAAACCAAGATTTAGTGATCAAAATGTCTGAAATATTTGGCACCTTGAAAGTTGTAGGTATCTGAGTGTATTATTTTATATGCATACAGTAGAGGAGACACTACATATACATACATATTGTTTTGGCAAGAGACTTCCATTCATTTCCCTGCTGCCAAAAAATATCAGAGGACTGATCAACATTGAAGACACTGGGACAGCCATTCCAAAGGCAGTGTTTGGGACAGGCAGCACAGAAGGGGTGGTGGTGTGGCTCTCTATATTAAAGAATCTTTCGATGTTGTGGAACTCGAGGCTGGGAATTACAAGGTTGAGTCCCTATCGGTGGGAAGGCCAACAAGGTTAGCATCCTGGTCGGGGTCTGTTATAGACCGCTGAACCAGGATGAGGAGACGGTTGAGGAGTTCTACAGGCAGCTGACAGAAGTTGCGAAATCATCGGCGCTTGTTCTCGTGGGGGACTTCAACTTTCCTGACATATCCTGGAACACAACACAGCCCAGAGAAAGCAATCAAGGAGATTTCTGGAGAGCATGGAAGATAGTTTCCTGATGTAGCTGGTTAGTGAGCCTACCAGGGGGTGGCGCCCCGCTAGACCTTCTCTTCACAAACAGAGAAGGACTGGTGGAGGATGTGATTGTCGGGAGCTGTCTTGGGCAGAGTGACCACGAAACGGTGGAGTTCACTATTCTTGGCGAGGCCAGGAAGGGGACCAGTAAAACCGCTGTATTGGACTTTCGGAGGGCTGACTTTGAGCTGCTCAGGACACTAGTTGGTGGAGTCCCTTGGGAGGCGGTTCTGAAGGGCAGAGGAGTCCAGGAAGGGGGCGCTCTTCAAGAGGGAAATCTTAATGGCGCAGGAGCGGTCTGTCCCCACATGCCCAAAGACAAGCGGTGTGCAAGAAGACCAGCCTGGCTCAACAGAGAGTTGCAGCTTGAGCTTAGGAGAAAAAAGAGGGTTTATAATCTTTGGAGAAAAGGGTGGGCCACTGAGGAGGACTGTAAGGATGTTGCGAGGCTGTGCAGGGTCAAAATTAGAAAGGCCAAAGCTCATCTGGAGCTCAATCTGGCTACTGCTGTCAAAGACAACAAAAAATCTTTTTACAAATACATCAACGCAAAACGGAGGACTAAGGAGAATCTCCATCCTTTACTGGATGCGGGGGGAAACCTAGTTACAAGAGTTGAGGAAAAGGCAGAGGTGCTTAATGCCTTCTTTGCTTCAGTCTTTAGCGGCAATACCGGTTGTTCTCTGGATACCAGTACCTGAGCTGGTGGAAGGGGATGGGGAGCAGAATGTGACCCTCACTATCCACGAGGAAATGGTTGGTGACCTGCTACGGCACTTGGATGTGTGCAAGTCGATGGGGCCAGATGGGATCCACCCAAGGGTACTGAGAGAACTGGTGGAGGAGCTGGCCAAGCTGCTTTCCATCATTTATCAGCAGTCCTGGCGATCGGGGGAGGTCCCAGTTGACTGGTGGCTAGCAAACGTGACGCCCATCTACAAGAAGGGCCGGAGGGCAGACCCGGGGAACCATAGGCCTGTCAGTTTGACCTCAGTGCCAGGGAAGCTCATGGAGCAGATTATCTTGTGTCATCACACGGCACTTACAGGGCAAGCAGGCGATCAGGCCCAGTCAGCATGGGTTTATGAAAGGGAGGTCCTGCTTGACAAACCTGATCTCTTCTATGACAAAGTGACGTGCTTGGTGGATGAGGGAAAGGCTGTGGATGTGGTCTACTTGACTTCAGCAAGGCTTTTGACACTGTCTCCCACAGCATTCTCCTCAAGAAACTGGCTCTTGGCTTGGACTGGCACACGCTTCGTTGGGTTAGAAACTGGCTGGATAGCCAGGCCCAAAGAGTCGTGGTGAGTGGAGTCAAATCCAGTTGGAGGCCGGTCACTAGTGGCGTTCCCCAGGGCTCGGTGCTGGAGCCGGTCCTCTTTAATATCTTCATCGATGATCTGGATGAGGGCATTGAGTGCACCCTCAGCAAGTTTGCAGATGACACCAAGTTAGGTGTGTGTGTCAATCTGCTTGAGGGTAGGAAGGCTCTGCAGGAGGATCTGGATAGGCTGGACCAATGGGCTGAGGTCAATTGTATGAAGTTCAACAAGGCCAAGTGCCAGGTTCTGCACCTGGGCGCAATAACCCCAAGCAGAGCTACAGACTGGGAGAGGAATGGTTGGAAAGCTGTCTGGCAGAGAAGGACCTGGGAGTATTGGTGATAGTCGGCTGAATATGAGCCAGCAGTGTGCTCAGGTGGCCAAGAAGGCCAACAGCATCCTGACTTGTATAAGAAGCAGTGTGACCAGCAGGGCTAGGGAAGTGATCGTCCCTGTACTCAGCTCTGGTGAGGCCACACTTCGAGTACTGTGTTCAGTTTTGGGCCCCTCGCTACAAGAAGGACATCGACGTGCTCGAGCGAGTCCAGAGAAGGGCGACGAAGCTGGTGAGGGGCCGGAGAACAAGTCTACGAGGAGCGGCTGAGGGAGCTGGGCTTGTTCAGCCTGGAGAAGAGGAGGCTCAGGGGCAACCTTATCGCTCTCTATAGGTACCTCAATGGAGGTTGTAGCGAGGTGGGGGTTGGTCTGTTCTCCCACGTGCCTGGTGACAGGATGAGGTGGAAAGGGCTAAAGTTGCACCAGGGGAGTTTTAGGTTGGATTTTAGGAGAAGAACTTCTTTACCGAAAGGGGTTAGGCACTGGAACGGGCTGCCCAGGGAAGTGGTGGAGTCACCATCTCTGGAGGTCTTTAAAAGACGTTTAGATGTAGAGCTTAGGGATATGGTTTAGTGGAGGACTTGTTAGTGTTAGGTCAGAGGTGGACTCAATGATCTTGAGGTCTCTTCCAACCTAGAAATTCTGTGATTCTGTGATCTGAGTGGTATCTGCAAAGCAATCATCTGCTAAAGAAAGAATGTTCCTGATTATTGGAGCAATGAAAAGGAACAGAAGAAAATAAAGTTTAAGGAATTAGGGAATTAATAGAAAAATAAGTGTTTATGGACCAAGGAGCATAATTGTATTTTCTCTCTCATCATGTACAAGTTGTTTATTCAAAACAGATCTTGCTCTAAACTTGAGGGCACCTGTATAAAAAAAAAAAAAGCATGGTGCTTGGGGGATTACTCATGAATTTTCCAGATACCTCAGCTTTCTCATTTTCTGGACTGCTTGAGTCCGCTTCGTGCTGTAGAACAGAAGAAGAAAAGATTTTAAATACTCTACTGGTTGATACCCACTTGGTGAGGCCAAGCTAAAATGAAAAAGGAGCATAGCAATGAAATAATGTATTTACACAAAAATAGAGGAAAGACATTTTGATGGGATCTGGGGGTATAACATTGAATTCTATATTGGAACAGAACTAGAGCAATTCATTATTGAAAGAGAGAAAGAGAGAAAGAGAAAGAGAGGGAGAAAGAGAGAAAGAGAGAAAGAAGAGAAAGAAGAAAGAGAAAGAAAGAAAGAAAGAAAGAAAGAAAGAAAGAAGAAAGAAGAAAGAAAGAAGAAGAGAGAAAGAGAGAAAGAGAGAAAGAAGAGAAAGAGAAAGAGAGAAAGAGAGAGAGAGAGAGAGAAAGAAAGAAAGAAAGAAAGAAAGAGAAGAAGAAGAAAGAAAGAGAAAAGAAAGAAAGAGAAGAAAGAAAGAAAGAAAGAAGAAAGAAAGAAAGAAAGAAAGAAGAAAGAAAGAAAGAAAAAGGAAATAGAAAATGCAGAATGCTAAGCTTAGAAATAAGTGTTTTCAATGCTTCTCTTCCCTCTGTTAAAATGCTCTTACAGACTGGTTCTGTCCTTCACATTCACTGTTTTCCTTCCACAGCTCAGAGACTGGTTTGCATGTTCCAGACATTTCCCCTGTTAGGCAGCTATTTAGGATTGTTCTGCTGTCCCCTTGGACGCCTGCCTGCATGATCACTCATTCCTCTTTGTAGTAGCCCTCTTTGTAGAGCAGGTAAGCTCACCACTTGCTGCCAGTCTCCACCCTGTCTCCTTCAGTGTTGTGGCTGCTTTTCTGAGCATGTGCTGGGTGTAGAGGAGGGTGTTCCAGTCTGTAGAGCAGTCGCTGACCACTTCAGTCCATTGCAAACATCATTTGAGCAGGCAAGGAGAGGCTAGGATGGAGTCAATGACATCAGTATTCTCTACTTCTTTACACTGGTCATTTCATTACATTTTGCCTGAACATAAACAGCTAGGAAGAATGGAGATACTGCTCTGCAGCACACAAAGCCCATTCAGGGCTCTTCCACAAGTGAAAGATAGTGAGCAGCTCTGCTTGCAGCAAATGTAGTGACAAAGTAGAAAAGTATTTGTGTAAATACTTTTTCATATAACAAGACCAGAGAAAATAACTATGGGGAAAAAAAAAAAAAAAAAAAAAAAAAAGTAAGAAGGATCTGGACCACCTGAAAAAAGAGATTATTCACCATGTTAGAAGAAGAGAATGATTTTGAGAGAAGACAGCTGTCATTAGAAAAAGTTTGTAGGAAGAAACAGGAGGACAGAAATTCAAATGTTCTCACCTCTACAGCTGAGAGGCAGGCCCAGAGGGAGGAAAAGACATTCTCTTTGAATTGCAGGAGTTGGCTGACTAATACATCCAATACTGTCTCCTCTGTGTCTCTCCAGCTCACTATTGCCAGGGTGCTGGCATACAGCTCTCTGTATAAACTTTGACCACACCACCTGCACTCTCTGGACTTCAGGTCTCTGGATGCCTGGTTGTTGTTCAGGTCGCTACAGATCAGCTCCAACAATGGCTAATTCCCTCAGGTACTGGTTACCTCCCTCCACGGTGGTCTACTTGTCTTGGTAATTTGCAAGACTTACCTTGGACGGGTACCCTTCTTTCACACTCAACAGGAGCTGAGGACTTTTGCCCCTTTTCCGATCCTTTGCCTGATGACTTTGTCCCTGGCAAGGGATTCCAGCTGCTGGGCATCCTTGCCCTCTAATTCCTATTAGCCCCTGTATCCCAGCACCAGAGCAAGCAGCTGATAACATGCTCCCCTTGATGACAGCTGAAATCTATTCGCATATCATGCAGTTCATTCAGGGTCAGGGATCAGGTCTTCTCTTTCTCATTCATGATTTCTGTCTCTTTCTCCTCATCTTGTGACTGCTGTGCAGGTGGAGGAATGGGCTTCCTCCTCTGATTCTTCCTCCTGTTTCCCCTTAGGAGAAGCTTCTTCCTCCCTTGCTAAATAAATTCCCTTAAACTTCCAATGTTTCTTCTTGACTGTAATCGAGGGCTGGGTTTCTGGTTTAGCCACAGTGTCTGTTGGTTTGTCTTCAGATCCAGAAGGTGCTCTTCCCCTTGCATGTGCTGAATAGCATTGAATAGTGCTGCGAAGGTCCAGGCCAGGCCCCAGCACAGTGTGATGAGCTGTGTTCCCTGCCAACTTCTTGTGCACCCCTGCCTACCTTCTGGGTAGGGAGGGAGAAGCAGAAAAGACCTTGACTCTGTGTAAGCACTACTCAGCCATAACTAAAACATTGATGTGTTACCAGCACTGTTTTCATTACAGACCTAAACCACAGCACCATACCAGCTACTAGGAAGAAAGTGAACTTCATCCCAGTCAAAACCAGCACAACTTGAAGTTTCAAAACAAGAGGCATCCGCAAGATGACAGAGAAGAGATGTCTACTGTCACAGAATCATGTGAACCGTGCATGTGAACAGAATCACAGAACCGTGATGACATGAAACATTTACTTAAATAAAATAAATAAATAAATAAATAAAAACAAACACAAATGCCTTCAGAAGTCATAAATACTTCACTTTGTTCCTGTGAACACAATCACAGAACCGTGATGAAATAAAAACATTTACTTAGAGTAAAAAATAACAGAAATGCCTTCAGAAACCATAAATACGTCACTTTGGTCCTGTTCTTCATACCCAGAAATGAATGTCCATGTTCTTACAGCCTACCTGGGCATTTTTTGATTATCACTGATTATTATTCATCTCTCAGCAGTAGCCAATGAGTTTGAACAATCAAACTGGCTACAAAATCTGTAAATCTGTGTGTAACCTGAATAACTGCATCAAGGGGATTATGTAGACATAATTACGTAGTCAGTGAATAACTGTAGGAAGGAAGAAGCAAAGAATTAGCTGATACATTTCTTTCTCCTGACATGTAAATTTGCCTTTGAAGCAGAAATTGGTATCTTCATAAAACTTTGCTCTTCAACTGCTTTCCCTTACCTTCACATCAATCTACCTTCTATATTATTAAAATAAATAAATAGATAGATACATGTGTTTCAGTGTAAAGTGATGAAAAACGTGGCTGAGACACAAAGAGATATCTCTGGACAAATAACTCAGTAGACCCAGATCTTACCAAAATTGTGGAGAAACTGCTGTGGGTACAGTAGTCTGGTGAGCTGAGTATCGAGCCTCCCACTGCATATTTCCCTCAACTACTTACACCTTCTCTCTCTTGTACTCTCCTGCTTAGTTCATACCAGCACCAGGGCCCATTGGACCTCTCCAAGAGTTGATTCAACTCACTCACTGTTGGAAAACAAACCCAGCTGCACACTTTTTTCTCATGTAAAAATCTAAGGTTCCAATGATTACCACCATAAGGGAGAAAGAGCAGAAAGGAACAAGCAGAAGCAGAGACTAAAGGCAGGGGAAAGGGCAACAAGCAAGACCTTCACCTTTCCAGGTCAGGGAATTCCTAGACTGGCTGACCTGCCCATGGAACCACAGACAACAAGTAAGACAGCATCTTACTTGGGGCAAAACATCCAGCAATCGCAGCTCCTCACACAATAATAAAAAAATATAATTATAATAATAATTTGCAGACTAAAGACCTAAAATGGACTATATAGGATATACACATATACGAGCTGTAAATCCTATGATCAGAAAAGCAAAAACACTGCTTGTGTGGTCTAGGATGTTTACTTCCTCTTACATAAAGACAAAAGAAAAAATAAATTGAACAATAATGAAAAGCAAAACCAAAAGGGGAGTATCCCCTAAAACTCCTCTCTTGTTAACATCAACTTTTTTTGCCTCCCAAGGGTTTGCAGAAGCTTCTCTGCTAGCCTGCCTTCTCTGTGAGCTAAGATCAGAGAGCTGAGCCAAAGTGGGATGAAGACGTGAGTCCTTTTTCTCTGGAGTGTTTTGTGGAACAAAATTACAACATCATTAAGGCTTACAGTGTTCTATGAATGGGAAAAGGGGAACGAGTCTAGTTTTTTTTCCATGCTGAGATTAATTTAAACTACAGTTGTATCAAATCTTCCAACGCACAGAGCAGCAATGAAATGTATTTCTCCCGTTTTTTTTTTCACTTTGCTACTCTGTGCCAGTCTTCCCCATTCACTACTCATAACGGGACCACACACAGGACTGATGACACATGCAGATCTAATTGCAATCTGGATTGAATTCAGGGTGAAGTCAAAAATCATGAAGGATGTGGCTTAGTGGGCTTTCTCCAATACAGTTTACTAGATTTATTTATTTTAATATCTAAAGTGCTATTAATGCCTATTGTTCATAGCAATTTTACCCAATATTTGAAGTTAGTCTGAATTTATGATCTTTGGCAGAGCTTTTAGTATGTTGGAAAACAAAAAGGAGATTAAAAAGTTAAGCATAAACACTGAAAATTACATCTAGGTCTGCATAGTGAAGATGACAGGTGTGATTGCAAGAAGTTGATGATGAGTTCACTCAGAAATTATCGGTTTGAGTTTATTTTTCCTGTGAGCTCATTTATCACCAAAATGGTTGCTAGGATGCTATACCTTGAAATTTGAATCTTGCTCTAGAAAACAGCAATTGTTAATGGGTTTTTAAACACATTTTCTCCTTGGCAGCCTCTATATAGTGAAATTATTGATGCAAAATAAATTTTATTATATCAAATCCTGATCTTACAAGCAGTTATATCTAGACTTAACTTTATTCAGAGCTGCAGAATGATTCATGTTAGATCTCTAAGTGAAGTTAAGCATGCATAAAAAGGATATAGTCAGTGGGCCTGTAATTCCTGCTAATTTTCTGTGCCTCATATTTTCTTCTTGGTTAGCTCCTGGCAGTTGTCTGTCCAGGTCACTACTTAGACCACTGAAATCATTCATCAATGGTCACGAGCTTTCACCACTGAACAAACAGATTTGTGTAAAATGGAAGCTGTGTGAATGTGAGCTGGATTGCTCAAAATGCCAGTGAAATGATGAATTGTGCACGTTATGTGCCTGCATGGCATATTGGTTAAGTTCTTTCAAATCCTAGTCTCTTGCAATTTTTATCAAGTCTTGTGATATTTCCCCTTGCCTTTTCTGTGTCAGTGTATCCTTAAACACTCACAGTCTATTCCAGATGATGCAGGTGGAGCTGGGATTCTGGCTGAAAGCACTGGGGTCACTTTTGACAGTTATGCCCATTTGGTTTTAACAGAAGTGATTCCTGCAAGACCTTGCCTCACAGAGAGCTGGACTGCAGAAAAATTCTAGGGAGCAGCCACACAAGCAGTCCTGAGTGAGTGGAAGGAGCAGGGAGAGGTAAGCGGGACAGAGAGTCCTTAATCCATGCAGTGGGACAAGCCACAGGAGGAACAGGTCTGGAAATCCTAAGTCAAAATGAATCCTTAATTTGTTTTGTATGTCAGAAGGAGGAGATTTGCAGCTTTTCTTGCTAAGAATTCTGAAAAAATATGTATACCTGCAAGTATAAATAAATAATTAGCCAGATATTTCTGATCTTACAGACAATTGTGTTCTGCAGATGTTTTAACAGTATGCACTGAAGGCCCGACTCTATACATTTATATCCCTTTGCTGTGTGATTAGTTAATATCAGTCCCCATTTGCAACAGTCCTTGATTAATTCCTGAAGTGTCAGGATGTGATCAGATAAGTCAGTAGACATGCAGGCCGAGGGATGTGATGGAGTCCTGATTAGAAAGATGACAAATCATGTTCATTGCACTATAGCTGTGATTGAGAGAAGTACTTACAGCTCAAGAAATTGCATTACATGATATCGTCATGAAAAGAAACCACAAAACATAGGGGAAAAGCCAACTCAGTCCTTGGAACATCTGCGGAAAAGCAGATGAACAGAAAGCAGATCCTCAGGAGTATACTGTAGGCACAGAGATCTGCTTGCCCTCTACTGGATCTCCCTTCGTCTCTGAGTTTGCAGTGTCAGCCTTGGTGCAAGTAAAATGACTAAAGCTGCTGGCCTGTCCTGAAAACTTGAAGCCCCCATGAATGGAATGATCCTGGGCTTGCAGGATGGATGATGTGCCTCTGAGATGGGGAAAATGTGAGTTTAAAAGCCTCCACTTATGAACTGAATTGGGGAAAATGAGGTCAGGCTGCAGGGAGTAAGTGTTTACTTGCTGGCTGAAGGTTACTGAGGGAGCAGGGGGGAGAGGAGAGAGAGGATTACTCTGTTCTAGTGTGGGACTCTTGGAAGGGGCTATGGTCTCCACATCAGTAAAACTACCTTTAATCCAAATCTTTATTAACCTCTCTTAGCAAAGTCTTCTAGCCAATAGCATGGGAAGCTCTGACAAATTCTTCACTAAGAATTTGCGAGAAGTTGACAACCATGCAAATGCCACCCACACAGCTGATGGTTGTGGTCAGAAATCAGGGCATGCCAAAAACCACAGGGCATCTCTTCAAACAATAAGGCAACTCCTTCTGTGCTTCCCCTCTGCTGCTGCTGGGGTTACCGTAGCTCCCAGGCTGGCTGTAGAGTCTCTGCAATGCTCCTTTGAAAGTACCAGCTCCCTGGGTACCCTCTCCATTATATGGCATTGACCTACCCTGAAATCAGCTGCAGGGAACACACCAGCCAGGTTTGTTGGTCTGTCAGAGGTTTTGCAACAAACACAGGCTGGATGGAGCAGGGACTGAGGGATACGAGCTGGTGGCAGGGAAGGAGGGAGCACAAGCAACATGTCTCTGCAGAGCAGAGATCTCAGCTTCTGCGTGGATGGGAAGCATCTATCACTGGAGGGCACCACAAGTTTTGTACTTCTTTTCTGCCCAGGATAACCTAGGGATCTAATTTAGACAACCAGCCCCAGACAATGCTAAAATGCAATGCCTCTGACAGCTGAGGTTCTGCATGAGGTGTTGAATCACTTGTATGGCATTCTTACATGTGCAAATCAATGGCTTTCGCTCGGGGGAAAAAAAAAAAAAAAAAGGATACAAAAGCTGAATAAATACCAACATTTCAAATATATGCTCTACTCCTCAGTGCTGTATACAGGCCTCTGGCTTGGTAATACTGCTGCTGCTGTTGCATTTTGTATATTGGCCCAGGGTTATCATAATTTAACGACACTCATTTCTTATATACGAGGCAGCGTAGGAAGAACTCTTTCTTTTCAAAAATAGCTAAGGATGAAGGGTAACATAGATGACTTGTACACAGATATTTTTAGCTAAAGAAACTGGATTATATGAGAAGTTTAGGTCTATAAAGACAACAGAGTTCCTCAACTGTTCCCATCTGTCTCGTCCCTGTCCTGTGTCAGCAGGGGGAAGTAGTAACTAAGGACCTTCTGTGGCTTAGATGCTAAGTGCTTTCATCGGAGTATTTTTGTCTGCCCTCTTTTCTTTCCCTCTTTAACATTAGTAAGAACTTTTATTTATACACTGTGATGAGACATTATATCTATTATGAAAAGTACTTACAACTGCTTTGTCAGTGACACGTCCGAGTAAATCTGCTTCATTTTACAACATTTTTGTTAATCTAGAGTAAAATATTGCAGGTGCTGCTCAGATTTCTACTTGCCTTCAAGATATTTTTATGGTTTCAATTAGCCCGATTGCTGTAACCAGCAGTTTTCTAAAAATTGCAGGGATGTGGCTTCGAGGCATGCAGTGTGAGCAAGGACACCTCCTGTTCCCCATCCGGATCTCAGGCTGCGTCTCCGAGCACCCGTGCCTGCCCGGAGCGCAGCTAGCTTAGCCCCACCCTCTGAGCAGTCCAGCCTTTATTTATATGAAATCTGTGGTCCAACTGGCTTCAGATGGCGTGTGTATGTGCGTGTGCCTGCCTTCTGAGTGTGTGAGACGAGCCGGGATCATGAGCCAGGGTGTTCCAAGTGGTTTTAATCAGCAGCCCATTAGAGGGGAACGGGAAACTTCTAACAGGATAAGAGCTGAGTAAGTAAATGCAACTTTGAGCTTGCAGTCTGGACACAACAAATGCAAAGGAAAATTTTTGTAGTCTGTCAGTTTTCAGATAAATGATCACTTTTAGGCAGAGATTGGTGCATGCTGACAGGAAAGAGGCAATTTAAAGGACTGGACTGAAGGAAACTAAAAACAAAGTAGGAACTGAGAATGCAAGAGAGAAAAAACAGCAAACGATTGTTCACGAGGTTGGTACACTCTCTTACTCTCTTCAGATGTGGACAGAATGCGTTCAGCTTTAACCTCTTGATTTCTTGGATGCTGCTGTCTGTCTGAATAGCTCCTTTTGCAGAGCTGGGGCTGAGGATTTTCTGCTCCTCACTCTGTCTGCTACCAGGTCTCTCCTCCTGGGAGCGCGGTGTGGAAGGGCTTGTTACAGCTCCCTGCAAAGGACCCCATGCATGCTGCTGTTCTTTCCTCCTCACTTTTATTTTTATTTTTTTCCACAGGTTATTCCCATAAACCCCATGGGAGGATACCTTACAAGCCCATGCTCCTCTGGATCCTGTGACTTCTTGCCAGGCACCAAGAAAGGACTCAGCAGCAGAATGGAGAAAGTCCTCACTAGTTTTGGATAAAGACTGCCTTCACTTTTTTTTTTTTTTTTTTTTAACTTGTGAGAACGTGGCTACTTCAAATGCATCTGCAATGTGGCCAAAGGGTGAAGTGAGGCCATGTTTGTGGGCAAGTCCCCAGGTGCCGCAGGCTTTGGTCGCCCTCGCCCCTTCCTCCTGGCCGTAGTGGTGGCTGTCTGTCTGTTCTCTGCCAGGAACCTGACTTCCTCTCATGACCAGCAGCTTCCTTTCGGCAGTTGTTAATGGGATTTCTCCACACAAACTGAGTAAAACACAGCCAGGAAGATACAAGGAGGTCTCAGCAAGCAGCACTCGCTGCTTCTTCCCTGTCAGTGACACACAGGCAGTGAGAAAGGTAAGTCAGCTGGAGCAGAGTGCTGAGCAATAATTAGCGTGGTGAGGGATGGTGAGTCTGGCAGGATCATCTGAGTCCAGCTAAAAATATACTAAGCTCGAAAGTCTGAGGTCTGTGTACAAACAAATGAGTGATCTAATGACAGTGGCATATGTGCAAGCACATCTCCATTACCAGCTCCTCAGTGTGGTGTTGCTAACAGAGGAATCCTAAAATCTTTGACTGAAACATGGCATTACTCTGTGACTCCAGAGAGATTTCAGTTTGCTGCACAGGCTGTATGTTATTTTGGCTTTAGGAATAGGGTCAGAGGCTTTCCAGCACAGACACGTAAATCAAGAGGCAGTTGGGGTTTCAAGAACAGTGACTGAGGCTGTTATTAGCAGCAAGACTGCAGTTGCCCTGTATTAAAGTTATCTGCTGGTCAGTTTTGAACTGTGCTGAAATTATGCTGAAAAGCTGAATTTAAGCGCATTAAAAAATAAATAAAATAGTGTTTCTCACATTTTCAAATCACAGTATTTTACTTTGGAATCTCTATCCCACAAATTTTACTCTGTCCTTAGGTTACCTGACCTCGTGTTTATTTGCACAGGGTTCCTAGGATGGGTGTTAAAACCTAACAAATGCAGGACACTGTTATTTTACTTGGAAAACGTTCCAGACTGAGGTAGTTATTTTCACTCTGGAATCTGTGATCAGCATTAGCACAAATTGCTTCAGGTTTCCTTCAGTCCTATAGAGTGCTGCTAATAGTTCAGCAGAGCCCTCACTGTGAAATTTCATTTCACTGGCATTTTATGTATTACTGTATCACAGCTGTAACATAAATCTGTGACATCACAGACTATGGACAGCTTCCACATAAAGCAGTTCAAGTTTCTAAAAATAAACAGTGATTTAGAAGGCTTCTTCTTTGATTGGGTAGGGTTCAGAGTCTGAAAGGTCAGCAATATTGATTTTAGGAGAGCAGTTGTAAACGGCATCTTCTGCAATCACAAACAGATATTGTGAAATAAACTGGCATGCAAGGTTTAACCTTAAGTCTTAAAAAAAATATATATATATATATATATTTTATGAAGGTCAGAGAGATCTTTCTTGTGAGTTGCAGAAATCTATGTATATTGCATTTGCCATGACTTTTATTTTAATGACCCCTTATTACACTAGGTACTCAGATTTGGTTTGTTCAACAACGCGACCACTGAAGAATTACAATTTAAGGGAAGTGAACACATCTGGACAGTGTAGGTTGCACTGGCATACAATTTTGACATAGTCCATTCCTTTTTACTTATTGTTATTGTCATGGCAATGAAAAATTAATATGTTAAATTCAGTTACCTAAATCTCAAAGAGTTGGTAGAACAATGACAAACCTTTTTCTTGTATGTTATTTGGTTGAAAATATCTGTAATTTCTACTTCCCCAATTTGTCTGAAGAAGATGCAGATTGAACTTGGTGTGCTAGCTGTTTGAAATAAAAAGAAAGATTACGTTCACACAACATGCTGTACTTACTGCTCTCCAGCACGCATGGCTGAATGTGACTATCACACACATGCTGAACCGTAGTACAGATTAAATGCACTTTAACCTCATAGCTATGTTTTCCAGGCCTGTGCTACTCTAACACATTCCTCTTCACATTCTGAAGACCACCCGTAGCGGCTCCCTATTTGTTCTTGAAGTTTCCTCTAGAGCGTTATGAACAAAATGTCTTGCACATGTTGGGATGTTACTCTTAGCTGCTCACTGTTTCCAGAGAGTGCTCTGTTGGTTTGTGTGGGCTGAATAACAATCTCAGGGAACAGAAAAGGACAAACATCTCCAAAAATCTCTGTACTTTGTTTGAGAGTGCGCTTTTGAACTGTGTGTTTTCGCCCACTGCTTTTGCAAATAGCTGAACTGTTATCTTGGTTGATTTTACTGGGTACCCAGTAACATTTAAGACAGATGTCATGGTTGAAACTTCTCACTGTTTTATTTTACAGTCATGTGGTCACCCACAGTAACTTGCTGAAAACAAGTTTTCATTAAGGCCCTGGTTTAAATCTTCATCTATGAATCTAGAAAATCCTTTAAAATATAGTCCAAAAATTATTCACCACATGTTCTTATTCTATGAATACTCCAGAAAGTGAATTTATTTAAAGAATATATTGTACAGGTAAACAGTGGCTTAAAGGAAGCACTGCAACATGTTTTACGAAGTGGAAGTTCACAGAAAAGTTTTAAGGAAAAGAAGACCCTGCTGTAGATACATTCCTTAAATAATATCCAGTGTTTTAGGGTTTTTGAGATGAAGCATCTCACGTCACACCACAGGACCTCTTCAGACTGTGTAGGGCAGGTTCAGTTCTTGTTTCCTTCAGAGAAACAATCAGTATTGTGTTGAGGCTGCTGTGAGAATTTGGTTATGATTATTATTGCACATGCAAAATCTCCTTCCAAAGTTTGATAATATCTCCATTCAGGGTATACATAGCACAATTGCCTAGGAAAAAAAAAAAAAAAAAAAAAAAAAAGCGCCTTTCATGAGCAGGGAGGAAGAAAGGTGAAGATTTTAAGAAGGGAAAGTTCCATGCAAGTGTGGAAAAAGCATGGTGTTGGAAATTGCCAAGTTGGTCTGCAAATGTGTCTTTAACGACATCCAGGATACCCTGGGATGGAGCCATTACTCTCAGGAACATAGTGCAAGCTGCCTTTTATAAGTTGCAAAATGCAGATTTCATTCCTAGACCTGTAAACCTGACAGAGCTCATGGTACTTCTCTCCCCGGTATCACACATTACAGGATTTTTAAAAGCTTCTTGAGAGCTGACCTCCTGGCCTTATTTTCTCATGAGCAGAGGTCAACATTTGCTAGTATAAAATTAAATTCTAATATCAGTAGCATGAAAAAGTAGAATGTTTTATTTCTGAATCTCTAGCAGTAAAGGTGTGAGAGAGAGCCATCACAGCAGCGCAAGGCTGTCTTCAGGTTCTGCCAGCCACACTACTTCTTGCACAAGGAAATATTTGCCAAGTATATAATAAGGAGGAGAGGTGGTGCTGGAGTATCTAAGCTGAAACTGTATCAATATCATCAACAACAAAAGCCTAAACAGAGCCCAGTGGTAGGCTTGTATGGCACAGTACTGTGCCAGAAATACTTTGGTACCAGACAGATGTAAACCATTACACTCAAGTGATTTAGCTTTGCTTCATAGGCACTTCTGAGAAGAGCTAATTAGCTGGTCACAGCTGCATTTCCACTCTCTGAATTAATTCATCCAGAGCCAACTTAGGTGTCTCTGCACAGCAATGTGCTTTGCCTGGTTAGACATAGTACCTCCACTATTGCAAGGAGGCAGCGTGACAGTATTGCACATCCTAGGCACTGTTTTGTGCATACTAGCTGTGGCCAATGTATAAGAAAGGAGATTTAAAAATCTCAAATTTAAGATGGGTCTCGAAGGAGATTATTTCATGGATATGCTTAAGAGCCTTTCCTCACGTCCCTTGGCTATTTAGGGCCACTGAGAAAAAGTAAAATAAACTAGACAAGCAGCTGTCATATGAGAATTAATGAGTGGGTAAGGCTGGTATCTTAGGAACTGAAAGATAAGAGGAACAGTGAAAAAAGGCTGTCTTCATTTTCAAGGCCCTCAACTTATCCCTTATATATAAATACATCCCCAGGAGGAGCTATAATGAGTGAACAAAGATCAAGAATAAGGAACTGATTTTACAGCTGAGCATTCTGAACTATAGGGTAGGATATAATTTACTGGGAGTGGACAATATGAGGGATGCAGGGTAATAACAGCCTGGATAGTGGCCGTATCTCCAAGTTATTATGTAGAAAAAAAAAAAAAGGAAAAAAGGAAAAGAGAAACATAATGGTTACCATGGTTTAGTAATAAACCCAAGATCTAGAGGAAGATCTTGTTGAATGTCTTGCACATGTTATCGGCCCAGGTATCTATGTGGTAGAGTCAAAGACTGAAGAACTGAGAATTGTTACCAGAATTTGGACAGACAGAGTGGGATTATCCTCTTTTTCCTTGAGTGGTACTTTTCTGTCTGGTCAGAGCCATTTAAACACAGAAATTTAAAAACAGATTTGATGAACTTCACCATCTAAAGACATACGTGTTTTTGTTGTTTTTTTTTTTTTTTTTTTCCTATTGATTTTTGATGCTATATGCTTCGGATAGAATGGGCAGGAAAGGAAGGAGGGGAACAGGGAACATCATGGAACAAGGCATGGGGAAATGAGGCCCTGGCTGGGGCAGATGTAGGAGGCAGAATAGGGGCCTATGGCTGTGAAATACTAGATCACATGGGATTGTGCGTTGGAGGAGCTGGGTTTGTATTGGAGAAGAGAAAGGGAGATGAGTAGGGAAATGGAAATAAAGGAAGACAAGAAAAGAATAAATGAAGCTGGGTGCATAAAATGAGAAGGATGATTTCTGCTATTATGCAGAAATGGATCGGGTGAGAGCTCTGGATAGAAAAGACTGCATTAGCATAATGTTTGTTGATACATTTTAAATGTAAATTTAATCTTAAAAAAGATATTATTTTCTTTTTCACAAGAGAAAAAAGGAAGTGGAAAACTTGGCTACTATGAAACCTCAGTTAATAGAACAGCAATTGACAGATGGTCTGGTCTCATCAACTACCTTCCTTGGAATTATACAACATTCACATTGCATCCTACGAAAGCAGAAGATTCCATCTTCCCCCCCCTCTCCCCCCTTCAATGTAAAATGCAAGAGGCACTGAGGAAACAGCTATTTTTACTGCCACAGATAGCTCAAGATATTTTGGTGATAAAGGGCCTCAGCTATTGTGGTAGTAGTCAGGAAAGAGGGGCAGGGTGGAGACTCTTTACAGGGAAGGGAAGCTTTGAGAAGGATGCATTGGCAGCAAGTGGAGGGAGGACATGGAGGACTTATGCTTCATTGGAATCCCTTCCTTAAAAAATCATCTATCTTGATAAGATGGTAGGATTTGGCTCATCATTGTTCCCAATACAAGATAGTTGGGACCAGGAACTACATGCAATCATAAAGCAAGGCATTTTGAAAATTTAGTTCAGTACTTCTAGCCCAGAGTGCTGGCGATGGCTGTGGCAAATAACTCCAGTTTTTGCTCATGGATTTATGAAGTCATCAGAAAACAGCCATCAAAGTAGTGCTGATAATTTAGTCGCCTTGTTCTGTATTTGCTCAGCAAACAATTGGAAGCAGAATTACATTCCACTGTTTCATTCTACAACCCAGTCCTTTCTGATTAGGAAATCTAACAGAACTTAAAGCCAACACATTTAAATGTCCTCCAGAAAGTGAAACAGGAAATTAACTTCTCTGTGACTTCTTGATAAAGGAGCTATGTGCACTTCAAATACAACAGTAATATGAACGACTTACTATTTCTGTGAACTTTTGGGCAAACATGGAAAGAATTTAAAAGTCACATTTGGAATTAATATAAGGTCTGCACGGTCCTGTAAATGAACCACTTAGGGCATTAGAACCACATGCTAAGTTCTTATTATCATTAATGTTACATAATATTAGCATGGGAATGCCTAGGAGTCCCAGTCATAGATTTTTTTTTGTAATTTTGTTGTGCTAGACAGTATTTAGCAGTGAAGGTGCATTGCTGGCTAACAGGATTTCAGGCAGTTCTCTGCCTGTGAATATCACCAATAATGCTGGTGTTGTTTATGTAAGGACTGCTTTCTGTTTCCCAGTATTTCTTTACACTCCCCTTTCATATGCCAAGGGCTTTCAGTTTTCATAGTGGTTGTGTATCTATTTTGCAGAAGCCCAGTATCCTTAGAAAGCAGTGTGTAAAAGTTGCAGTCAAATATTTGAAGCTGTTGGACAAACTTCTGACAGCCTTGGCAAGCTTGGTGTAAAAGAGAGGCTGCCTGTAATTGACACAGGGACTAACACCACCAGAACTGGGTAGCTGAGAAGATGATTCACAGTTTTTTTAGTTCTTTCCTGAAAAAAAAAGGTCAGGCAAACGAGAGTGGGACATTATTTTAGGAAGAAAAATATTTTATTTTTTTTCTGCAGTTGAAGTGATGGTCAATGAAATTCTCTGGCAACTGTTCAAACTGTATATTTGCTTCCTTGCCAGGGAGAGACAATGCATCAATATTTATGGAATTATACAATCTTCTTGGAATCTGAAAAATGCCAAGGAAACTGTTTTTCTCCTCTTAGCTTGAAATATCTTTTCTACTTTCTAATTGGCCAAAACAACAACAGTAATTATATATTGTAGGATTTAATTACTGACCAAATTCTGGATTTTTGGAACAAACCAGAAATCTGTAAAAAAGAGGACAGCTTCAGAGACTAATAAAATCTACTGTATCCTTATACATTCACAACCTAGAATTGGAAAAACTGGTTAAAGGAACTTGTCAAAACATTTTCTCTTTAACAAAGAACTTCACAGCCATGTGGAACTTGCAGGTAGACGACAGAATTAACAAGTACAACTCAGATAGTGGATGTCTATTTTCAGTCAGACAAAGACAGTTACATAATTTTGAGCTTTCATGTTATGTAAACTGAGCTGTTGATCTACTTTTTTAAGGCCTCAGAGCCTCAGAGGAATATATACTTGATTAGATTTTAAAAAGTACACAATACACTTGATGGAGCTCAGTTTGCTTTCTTTTTTTTTTTTTTTTTTTTTTTTTTTTTTTTTTGTGGGGGGGTGTCATGCTATAAACAGGAATCAAAAGTATGATTATTTTTTTTGGTGCATTTTTATTCACTTTTGAGTCCATCATGATTTTTTAGACCAGGTTGCTAAGTCTGTGGATCATCTGTGTAACAGCCAATCGCACTAAAATGGGATCAGTGACGCAGTTAATGGCAATGACTTGCAAGCTTTAAGAGCAGGTATATCATGTCAAAGCTGACAGAGACCTCATCCTATATGATATGGGAATTCTCAGCTTTGTTACAAAGCCTCATTAATTTCAGTGGAGACAGCCGCACTATTCCCTAGGTAAGACGTGGACCACAGATGTTCTTCAACAATCCTTTGTCACATAGGTATATTGAATCTATAATAAACTGAGCTGCCACCAAATAGCCTGAAATTGAAATTGAAGAAGAAGAAAAATGGTCTGGGTATGAAAACATTTGTCCATTTAACACTTAAATATTCAAAATGTTATTGATCCTTTTGATCTTGTGTGTGTGTGTGTAAGCCTGCTGTACATTAAAGTTATAGGAATGTCAAAAAAAATCAGGACCATAAAATGTCAAATATGTGAACAGCTCATTTTCCTCTGTTGCACCCTACTTCTTTTATACCAGCTCTGCCCAGACCTGCATTTTTATGATTGAGAAACATCTTATAAAACCAGCAGACTCTTTAAGTGTAGAAACATGACTGTTATTGCTATAATATTGGAATTCTGAAATACATCTAGTAGTAACTAGATCAGCATGGCTAGTTGTGTAAGGCATTTTATGTAGAGCTTTGGAAGAAATTATGGAATCGCTTGCTATGGCATCAAGTAGGCCAGAACGTTTTTAATTCTGTGTAGCTAACAGGGAACTGAAACACAGATAAAGAAACCCAACCTACCCTGCAGTGGCTTGGCAAGAAAACAGAGAAGACCTGCACCTGAACTGTAACCTGACTTCAAATAGCTCTGAAAGGAAAGGGAAATAAATTTGGCAACACTATATATATATGGATCTCAAGTATGGACCATAAATGGTGCTACTTCAAATTATTTAGTAGCACCAGATTAGACTTCAGGTCAAGCTGTTAAATTTAGGACCCCAAGTTGTCTCAGTGTCCCAAAGATTCCATTATCGTTTTTTGGAAAGTGAGCAGATAAGAGTGATTAATTGCTTGGTCAGTGCCTGGACAGCAGGAGCTGAGGTTCAAGGAGAGCCTGTCCACAGCCAGGCCTACCCTTTCCTCCTAGATGGGCATTTCTCCTAGACCAGTGTGGTGGTTTTACTCAGGTGGGCAGCTGAGCTCCACCACAACCACCCTCTCACCCATCCTCAAAGGGAAACGGAGAGAAAATAGTATACAAAAGAGCTCAAGGGTTGAGATAAGGACAGGGAGATTTCTCAACAATTATTGTGATGGGCAAAACAGACTCAGTGTAGAAGATTAGTGAAATTAATTGCCTATTTACTAAGAAGCAAAGAAGCGAGAAACAAAAGAAACTAAAACCACCTTTCCCTCATCCACCCTCTTCTACCTCTTCTCCCCAGTGTTGCAGGGACACTTGGGGGAAGAAAGATAAAGTATGTTTTAGTTATTGGAGAGCAGAGGAACACTAAAGAAGGATGTGAAGCTGCTAATCACAAGAAAAAAACAACACAGGTTCTGGGAGAAGAGAAGCTTCTTGTGAGAGAGCATCAGGTCCTGCCAAGGCCTGGTCCAGGAGGCGTGTGCTGTGAGGAAGCAGCCATGCTGGGGCAGAGCTTGCGGGACCATCAGTTGCAGGTTGAAAATAAAATGATTACGGGGCACTCAAGATAGAAGCTATTACCAGTTGTTTTAAGCAGGATGCTTAAGGAGTGACATTGCAAAAGGCTTTGCTTTTGCAAAGACAGGTATATTTTGCCAGCAGCTTTTATCAGCTGCACACACATGCACATACACACACAAAGTGTTAAAACTGGATGTGAAAGAGGGGTGCACACACAGTGCAGCAAAGTCAAGGTGGGACTCGTGCCAGAGAGCAAACACCCTCAGCTGCACAGGGAAGGATGTCAGCAGGACAAGCAGTGATTGCAAGCCAAAAGCCAGACACAAAGTGTCCTGGGCTGCAGTCCCTCAGTGCTTCTCACGTGTCCTTGGTTCACCCTGCAATACTGGCCATTGCTACACACGTGGGATGGAAAATTGGATTTGCTTGCAAAATAGAGCTGGAGGTGTCTCTTTTCACTGATTTTCTTCCATGATATGAGTGAAATGGAAAGTGGGAAACATCTGGCTGAACAGCCTGTAATGTTATGCAGCAGCATTGCTCTGGACAAGGCAGCGGCAGGGAGAGAGGCAGTGCTGGAGGGGGGGGCAGGGCAAGGGCTGGATTTAGGAACAGAGAGGGAGGGAGGAGAGCAGGGAAATGGAGAGGAACGGCTGCCAGCAGCTGCTGGAGTTACTCGAGGGGCAGGAAGGAGACAAGATAAGAGGAGGGGGGTGAAAGTGGGAGAGAAGTAAATGAAACAGGCTGAGGTGGGGAGAGGGCACTCAGAGCCTAGCACTAGCTTACTGCAGGACTGATGTGTTTTAAAAGTACTGCAAGGACAGGGAGGACATCTGACCAGGTTACATAATGTAATTCCTGTGACTTCACCATGTACTATTTGTGCTTCTTCCGACCAGCATGTGATCAGCATTTGTTTGAATATCCCAATGACTAAAGTAGTTTTGGATTGCACATTTAGCAACTGTATGTAGAAGACTCTGACAGTGTTGTATCTAGATAATTTTCAGGGTCCCCTCGTCAATTACACAGATCCTTTCAACAAGGGATGTTTGTTCTGGAACACAAACAGAAATAGCATTAGGATTTCAGGAGTCTAAAATAGTTTGTACCCCTCACTGTCATGGAGAAGCTTTCACTTTAGCCAAGTGTAACTTAAAACTGCATCCTGTAGTTGGTGAACAGATGACTGAGACAGTGACTTTAACACTAGATCCCAGGCCTATAAAGAAAATGGACACACCTTGAAAGGCATTTGTTTATGTCAAAACATCTGTCTCTTTTTTTTTTTTTTCAGTCTGATCTTCTGTGCAAAAATTGTGGTGCCTTGTTTGTGTAACAATTCCTATGTCCAGTGACAAGCTTACTAAAATTAGAAGGCATGGAATGACTTTGTTTTTGAAGCAGACACTGCTGACTGCTGCTAGTTTGAAATTCTTGAACTTGCCAAGAACTAACTTATCATCCTGAATTAAATCCTTTAAATGCTGGCATGTTTCACTCCTAAAGGCAAATACTTTTCACCAAAAGAAAATCTTGTTTGTTAATGGTGGTTTTATCGCAAAAGAATAGC
The DNA here is from genome assembly GCF_009819795.1 of Aythya fuligula. Lineage (NCBI taxonomy): Eukaryota > Metazoa > Chordata > Aves > Anseriformes > Anatidae > Aythya > Aythya fuligula. The sequence continues at coordinate 24,734,735 of NC_045559.1, read as the reverse complement.
TATACAATTCCAGATATTAGTGACCCATTTTCCACATGGAGCATCCTGTTTTTATGCCTTATTTAAGGAAAAGATCCCTTATTGTACAAGAAATACTTTCCCAAATGTCACTGTAAGTTGATAATATCTTTCTGAGAAAAATAACGATTATGTATTATGCTCCTGAAAAGTGTCCTATCTTAAGACCACTCTCTTTGCATTGTTTGCTGTAGATCGAAGACTCCATTCTCCAGTACTTTGGAAGCCGTACGAGAAGAGCAATTCTGTATGCACCTCCTGCCCATAGTAAAACTGAGCGTCAGCTTTGTGAACACATCCTGAAAAAGCATGGATATGCAGTCACAGTCCTTGAGAACAGGAGACTGATGGAAGATCTGAGACATGAGGGCCCTTACCACAGTAAGAATAAGTTGACTTAATTAACGTGTTAATTACTAATTGTTAATCCAGTGTTCTTCCACAGAAATAAAGTTTACACATTCTCAATGTGAGGAAGGATACAAACCATGGTCAAACCCTGCCCAGTTATGCCACTAGTTTTTCACGATTAAATGATTCTTGCATTAGAAACTTCCTTCTATAAAGATTCATAAGTAATTGAACATAGCCTTGAGAACCAAGTCAGATCACTTCAGTTCATGATGAGTTCACACACTGACTTCATCAATATAATAGCCAAGTGATTTTTGGTAGAGCATTTCATGATATAACAAATATTTGCTTCTTTCTCATTTTCTCCCTTAAAGAAAAGCTGAATGCATGAAGGCACTCTTTTTCATTATGTAATAGCTTATTAAACAGCACAATACAAAAGTACCTTTTGCACTTGCAGTGGATTCTGACGGAAGTTACTGCTTGTTATTAGTTCTTGTTAAAATTTGATCTATAGTCAAAAGGCTTGAATTCAGGAAGCTTGATCTCTTGCACAAGGGACTGTAGCTTTGTGGTGTAGACCTGTAGAGTGCCTAACAGAGGAGCTTTGGGCACCAGTTATATTTTTTGACCATGTTAAAGTGGTCTTGGACACCTTAGAGGTGTGAACTGAAACTGTGATCTCACTTTAATATTCTGTTGGAAGTCAATCTTGGAACTGGGAGGCTTTGAAAAATGTATGCTGGTCACCAGTCTGTCAGCAGAAGAGTGCGTTTGGTTATTTCTCATGCTAAAGGGAGTGTCGTTTGTATCATTCAGACTTGCAGTAACTTCCTGGGACTACCAGAGAGATCAGTTTTGCTTTGTGCTTTATCCAGTCCAAATAGTTTAATAGATGAAAAAAGTACTTATTCAGCATGTTTTAGGCTACTCAAAATTCCACCACAAATTTCAACTGTCTTCAAGAAACTTTCTTGAAAATGAGATACATGCAGTTTTCTTGGCAGGCTGTACCAAGTACTAATAAATTTTCTGCACCTTGCTGTCTTCTATTTTAATCTCTTTTCAAAGGCACCTTTTAGTTACTCCATGCCTTGTGTACTTTCCATCTCAGAGTGACAGGACACAGCAGGTCTGCAGGCTTCGCTAATGTCAAATGGGCCACAGAGACAAGGCAGCATCTCTGGGGACAATGTGTATTTCACCATCTGTGTGAAATACTTCTGTTTCAAATGGCCAAGGAAGTGGGTATGCCAGGCTCATCTGGGCCTCGGAAAAAAATCACTGTACTAAATTTTGCTACAGTGATCAACTCAGGTTCAGGTTCTGCAACGCAGTTTTTTACCCTGCAAACAGTGCCTCTGCAGAATTGAACTTAATTGTGGGTATTTGTATTTTACAGTCTACCTAGTGTCAGTACTTCCTGTAGTATTTTTCCAGTAATTAAAAAAAAAAAAAAAAAAAAAGATTTTTAGGTATTTTCCAGAACATCCTACAGCTTTCAGCAGAAGTTAGATGTATTGGAAAAAAGTCAGATGCTTTCCAGCTTAAGACAAAGAGTAATGGAATTTACTAATTCCATTTCATGGCAACATAGGTCTGCCTTTAATTTTTCCCTGTTATGTAAGTGCCTTGCTTTAAAGTTATGTTTGAAAAACACAAGTAAGTAAAAGAACATGTCTACATACTGAACCGATGATCTTTTCTCAGAATTAAACAAGTTATGCTTGAGTTATTTTTCTTTGCCAGTAAATGAAGGGTTTTACTGTTTTGGATGGGATAGTACTTGGTAAACCATGTTTTGGAGAAGGGTATTTTGAGCTATGCTTTATCATAACATTTTCCTAATAGGAGTGCTATAATTTATTTAAAACATGCTCCTTGGAACCTCTCTTAAAAAGATACAGATAATGGACTGAGAAACACAGATCACGAGCGTTATAAAAAATCTATAAAAGCTCATTCCTTCTTACTTGGTATTATTTTGCAGCTCTACCTGGTGCTTTTATTTCTGTGCAGTTTCAGTGCAGTCCATCTTACTCACGTATTTTGAAAGTTCAGTCTGATTTTGAAAGGGTTTTTTTGCTTAGAATGGCTGTGAGCCAAGAGTCTAGCTGAAGTCATATATGGAAAAAAAGTTCCCTGCAAAACATTCCTAACTTTTTTGTGCTGGCCTACTGTTCATTCTGGGACCAGTTCTGCTCCTGTTTGAAACCAAAGTGTGACAGCTCTGCACACTGATCTTCCAGAGAGAACCTCCACACTGTTTTGAGTTTATTACTGCTGGATGGAAACATCAGGGGAATAGTTTTCTTCAGTGGATTTTTGTTTGTTTGTTTGTTTCTTTCAGACCAACCAAAACATTTTGAGATTTGAGATTTGGTAATTTGGTAACTGGCGGGTTGTTGGCTAAAAAGTAAAAGCATACCTTTTTTTTTTTTTTTTTTTCCAGGCAAAGAGACTGTGGTTTATGGGTTTCCTATGAAAAATCTGTATAGACATTTTCTGCAGTCAAGTACAACTTACTCAGACCCCTAATTTTCACTGAAAAATACTTTTGTCAGTAAATTCTTAAGCAGCTTTGCATGAGTAAAAAGTAGCTGTGCTTTCCCTGTTCCTTTCCAGTTAAACCCACACGGAGGGAAAAGCCCATGGACTGATGATATCTGTGCCTGCTCTGAGCTGCTTTCAGTCTTCCTTTTGTGGCAACCATAAATGAGCTGGTTTTGCTGTAAGGTTTAACACATCTCAGTCTGCTGCTGGGATGGAGATAGGAAGATGCTACTGTTTTGGTAGTAGATGATGGGACAGTCAAATTTTGGAGGAAGCGGGGACTGGTACCTTGGGCATGCAACTGCTGCTGTGGTAGATCTGTTTAGGCATGGTGAGTATCCCCAGTATCTGCAATAACTTCATAGCAGAGCAGGCAATTCAAATGCTGTTGGATAATAGCTGATTATAAAGATACCAGGTTTTATAGGCAGATGTGTTTCATGTTGTGCTTCTTCCTTCCTCTTCCTTTCCTAAAATACGAGAATCTGCTCATACAGGCAAAGCCTCTGGAACAGGTTCTGCTTTTTCCACAGCCTCAGAGGGGGTTTGAAACTGGTGTCATGCAGCCTCACAGAAAAGGATAGTTCAGAATCAGAAGAAAGAGTGAGAAATCCCCACACCTCTGGGCTTTCTCCTTAGGAGGTTTGCCTGCCTTCCCTCAGCCCAGAACAGAGTGGTTTTGTTCTATTAGAGGTGAGCGGGATGGGCTACCTGGGTTCAGAGCACAATTGGGTTCTCCCAGAGTACTTAATGCTAGAGAAGAACCTTCCAAATATTTTCTGGAGTCTTCTTTTCCGTCCTCCCATCCTAAGAAGGTCTCATCTCTGGGGCAACGGAAAAAAAAAAAAAAAGGTCTGTGGGTCCCTCTGGCTCTGTGATGCTCTGCCAACATTTTCACAGTATTTTTCCCAAGGAAAAATTTATTTCAGAAATTTGTGGCACCAAAATGCCTTTCTGCCTTCCAAAAATAATGTTCCATAATTGCTGACTGCTATCTGAATCTTTCCTGAACGCCATACTTTCCTCACGTGACATCTAAGAAATAAAAGAAAGAAATGAACTACTTATATTTTTCTTTCTGGAGCTGTCAGAATTTCTGTCCTCTGCTCCATATGCCTGACTTTTTCATCAGTGGTGACCCTCCCTTGATAGGCATCTACTTCATTTCTCAATTCTTCACCTTTACTAATAGTTATGCAAAGCTTGGAAAACTTCAGGCTCTGAAAAACATGTGCAGCTGTATGCTGCACAGATGGCCAGCCAGTTTTAAATTCATTCGGCAATAACATACAATATCTGTTGTTACAGCGAGCCTTTGGAACTGAAAAGATTCTGCACAGCTTTGATGATAGCTGGCCATGGAAAAAAACAACCTATTCAGGCTGCTGGAAACTGAGGTGCAGTGTAACACTATCTGCTCCCTGCTACAGTAGAGTTTTAACTTTAATAATTTGGTGAAAGTTTGTGCAATTGCAGTGGATAACTTAAAAAAAAATAAATAAATAAAACAAAATATCATAAACCTTTTCCATAGTATTGATTTACATTATTTCCTATTTTTAGAATACTACAGCAAACTCTTTGAGCTTTACTAAGGCTTCTATTTGCAAGTTGAGTGACATCCAGCAAAGATGAAATTTTAGCCAAACAGTTACAAAGATTGTTATAGTACACATATTGATTTGTTTTTGTTTTTGTTTTCTGATTTATTGTTCCGTAAGGTAACCCATCTTAGCTTTGGTCAATATTTGCCTCCTGGGTCAATAATTCTTGATATTTATTTCAGCTGAAATCAATACCAGCTTCATGTCACATTCATTCATACGAGATTGTTTGGTGTAGATCATATACTATCCATATCCTAAAACTTACATATATTGCAAAGTGTATTGGGTCTGAAGTTATTTCCTCTTTCCTGACTCTATCAGTATGATTGCATTGAACTCTGTTCTGTTTTTTGCCATTTTAAGAGCATGCTGTGTTTACTTGGCTGTGTAAATTAAGCCATGCTTCCAGCCACTGACTATGAGGATGATCTGTCTTTTTGCAGATGTTGTGGGAGCAGTGCTTGGGTGGAGCCGCTCAGGAAGGGATGAGTGAAGCAACAGACCAGTGTGTGCCAATGCAAGTGAATCTTGGCCCTTCCCTTTATGTCCTAGGGTCAAGAGATCTGTCTGGCATTTAAGGTGGCATCCCTTAGCATTACTTAGATATTACAGCAAGTAGAGCATAAAGCGTAATTGCTAAAACAGCCTCAGTATGTTCAGACATAACTCATTCTGCTATAAAATGCTGATTTGAGGATTGATGAATTGTTCCAGCGGGTATGGTTTCTTCTGCCTCCATCCCTGGCCCTCTGCAAAGCACCCTCATGCTTCCTTGCACCCACTGCTTGCTCCTTGTAAAAGCTGCTGTGGAAAAGCATCAGGAAGCATGAGCCTGCAGGAGCAGGCACTGATGTACAGGAGATGTGGAGTGCTGCTAGCTGTGGGTTTCTGACTCTCTCTGGATGGTGCATGGCTGGAGAAGCAGTTGGGGACAGATGAAAGAAAATTCTGCCTTGATTCTATGAAAAAGCCTTTTTCCAAATCTGTCATCATTTATTTTTCATTTTGTTTTGTTGCGTGCCCTTTGGAAAATTTGCTCTTTAAAGAAAATCTGCATTTTCCACAGGAATAAAATGTGTTTGTCCACTTCTATTCACACTAGGCCTAATAGATAGAGAAACATTACCACACCAGAATTAGAGAAGCAGAAACAAGGTTAAAAGCCATATAAGTCAATGTCAGAACTAGGAAGAAAATATATGCTTCTTGATGTATATTTTTATGTTTTTGCTTTAGCATACATGTATTGTATCACCTCTAGTACTGCTCACTGCTCATACATTTGACCAGAGGCCAAATCATCAGAAGAAACAGCTGAATTGTTGACACCTGGCCAGCAGCAAGGTAGGAACCTGTAGAAGTGCTACTTCATAAGTGCACCCAGCAATACTTTCCTCAGGGCTGCTAATTAGTCTAGAGAATAAACTACAGCCATGGGCTTCAGAGGCCCTTAAGACCATGTCTGGTGACTGTCAGGCATTCACTTTTCATTTTCCAGGACTTACTATATTAGCAAATGTAGTGAGAATTAGAGGAGGGGTTAGAGATAGGAGGACACAGAAATGTTCTTTAAGTGGGTGTGAAGACTGAGACAACTGGTGGAACATATTTGTTAACAAAAAAGTTAAAAAGGCTGCTTCTAAGGAAAAAAAAAAAAAAAAAAAAAAAAAAAAAAGAAGAATCTGTACTTTGTGTCCATAGTAAATAGGTCATAAAGTAATAAAACAACAAAAAAGTTTAAAAAAGTTTAGATACTAGGAAAGCTTTTTTTTGGGGGGGGTAAAGCTAGTGAAGTAATCACGTGCATTCCGTGGAGCTGTGGAGCATCAATTCTTAAAGGTCTTTAAAAAATAACTAAGGAGATTTTATTGGGTCAAGTGTGTTCCCTTGTGGGGTAACAAGATGGACACATAGACTTCTTGAAGTTTATTGACTAGCCATAATAAAATGGTAAACCAGGTGGAGAGATTCCAAGTACAAATCACCTGTGTCTCAGGGCTTTAACTGAGGAACAAAAAACATGCAGTTTGCAGCATTTTCTTCTGCATCTTGTTAAAATTCAAAATTTCTTGAAAGAAAGAAAGAAGAAAAGGAAGGAAAAAGAGGAAGGAAGGAAGGAAGGAAGGAAGGAAGGAAGGAAGGAAGGAAGGAAGGAAGGAAGGAAGGAAGGAAGGAGGGAAGGAAGGGAGGACAAAAGGAAGGACAAAAGGAAGGAAGGAAAGAGGGAAGAAAAAAATGAAAGAAAGGAAGAAAGGGAAGTCTATGAGAAAATATTCCTGAAAGGAGTGGAGAAAAGGGAAGGGACCAAAATTAGTGGTGCATATAGTTAGGCCAGCTAAAGGTGGAGAACATAGAAAGCAAATGACATATTCTGAAATAGAAATCATTTTCATGGGTTGGTATGTAAAAAACAGTCCTTAGAGAACCAAATTTCCTCAAGTGAGTGGTTATCTGTGGAGTTTGAAATATATTAACAGGAATAGGTAACATTAGTTCTAACTTTGATTTCATTTTTAATTTTAATTGTTCAGAGTTAGTAACAAATAAGATTTGCTGTTTTCTACAGCCTCAGACAAGTTTCCATGAAATCCAACTAACTTTAGCAAACAATTATAAAGAGTAAAGGCCTCAAGGAAAATTGCTGGTGTATTCTGTAAACATCTGGTTGCCATTTTCAATTACAAGGACCAACCCACTGAAGGAAGCAGTTTAGTTTTTTTGGAACAGAAATGAGACACTGGGGTTTTTGTTCTTTTTCATAGTGGAGAGTAAAGGAAATGTCAGGAATAGAGAGGTCACTAGATGCTCAGCTTTATAAATACAAAAGTCTCTGAGAAAATTAAAGTAAATTGAAATCAGGTTCTGAAAGTGTAAACAATCCTGTGGAGGTAAGGTTAAATAAGCAGGACTCGAGATCCTAGCATGCCAGCAAAAGCACAAGATCATTCCATCATAAATAAGCCATTTAAAATATTGTGCAAAATAATAATGGTGAGGCTAGCCACAGAAGTATGTTGTGAGTTAGAATACAAATACATGCATATATACATATGCATATCTAGCAGATATAATTGCTTTTCCAAAAATCATTTTGGTTAACTCTCGGTACAAGTATACAGTATACAAATCAGTTGGGTTCTTAATGCAAAATATATGTCATGTGAGTCCTGCACAAGGTTTTGACAAGTAAAACATACATTCAGAGGCATTCTTTCTGTATGTTGTTAGGCAAGGAATTCCTTAAACAAGCAAAATACTTAGAAATGCGGTGATCCTCAGAGCATACTGAATTACAAGCATACTTAACGTTTGTTAAATTTGTTCTGCTTCCTTAAAATGATACTTCATATAGTTTTAGGGGAAAAAAAAATGTATACCAGAAACATGCACTGTCTTGATCACTTTTTAATTTTGCTTTTTGAAATTAAGCCTGGCTATTTGCTACGCAGTTGAAAGTGGCTGCCTAATCTCATGCCACAGGCATCACTGGTTGCAACACAAGACAGATTAGTTTCTGGCATACCCAGATAAATGCTGTTCTCTAGCTTGATGCTGTGGTTTCTTGTTAGACAATTTAAAGGCACTGTATATTTTTCAGAACAATATGTATTCTCCTTCCTAATTATTAGCAGAACGTACTCATGTTTTCTAGCAGAAAAGCATACAAGCTGTTTCTTTGTATCATTAAAATAAACCCTCTGTAGAATTGTACTAAAAACCCTGTTTCAAAAGCACTCTTTTCCTTGAGGAAGAAATTCTTTATTTGTTCATAAAAAAAATAATAATACATGGACATCGAACTTTCTAAAGTTAGAAACAGAAGATAGCATTTAGTCATAAAGTTACTGAACATATCTTTCTCTGAATGTTCTTTTTAGCCATGTAAACAGAACATACAGTCCAATGGAGAGTGGCATCTATTGAGCTGACATAGAATTTACAATAATTAAAATACTACACACCAATTACACAGTGAGCTAAAATTAAAACTTTGCTGGAATAAATTATGTCATGTTAATAGAATCTGCAAAACACCAGTGTCCAGGCAGATTAGCATGGCCAAGGGAAAGCAATGATGTGCAAGTCCACTGAAAATAAAGAAATGTGAGATTAAGAGTTAGGTATGCAAGCTTTTAAATGAACATGTCTATTCTCAAATGTGATGTGATGGTCTCCTAATATAACTGCTGGGAGAAGCCTTGCCAGAAGCCTGCAGCAGTCCCGTCAGAGCAGTCTCTCCGAGGCACTGTTGCGTTAGTGCTGCCCAGTGTTTGGGCTGCTGCAAGCTGTGCACCCTTTTTGAGGCACTCCCTGGCTCTGAGCCTGGGTCAGCTGTGAGAAATGCGGTGCCTTTTATTATTGTGCTCCCATTTTAGGTAGAGGCATTCATATACCTCTGAAACCAAACCAACGTGTTTTGTGTTTGTTTGCTTGTTTGTTTTTTGCTGTAGCTGCCATGACTTTTGTTGGGTCAACAAAAAATATAAGCAAAAAGCTTATATGCTGTGTGTGCCTTCACTGTAATTTGCAACCAGCCCACTCCATTCCTAGGTTCAGATTCCAACTTTCTCCAGCTGCATCCACTTTCAGCTGACAGTTCTTTTGAATGCTGCATCCCCAAAATGTTCCAGACATCAGAAGTGCAGTAGCCACCCAAAGGTTAAAACATGTTTCTGAACATTTCATGCACCATAATATTGCTACAGTGGCTTATTTTTCATAAAATGGGAACCTTTCTTTCATGAGGGGAATGATAATTCTACCATTTTGATGGTCATTATACTCCCTCAAAGTTGCTTTTCAATAGAATATTGAATATTCTTTTACTCAGCCCCTGAGGTTGTCCATTTGGATGTAGTCCTAGTATGCACAGATGGTGAAGTGAAAGGAAGCTTTTCTGACCTACTCAGAAACCAGAATTAACTACCAACAGTTTGCAGTTGGTCATAAGAGCTTTCGTATTTCTGGAAAAAAAAGAAAAAAAAAAAAGGAAAAAAAAAAGAAAGAAAAAAAAAAAGAAAAAAAAAAAAAGAGAAAAAAAAAAAGAATAAAAAACACCTCATACAGAAAACTGACACCTAATTGATTAGGAAGAAAAATATATTGTGATTAATTTCTAGCATTTTTGCCTTAGAAAACAATGTCCATTTTTGACATTAAAGGGACAAAATATGGAAAGGACTGTGATTAAAAAGCAGCAAAGGAATAGGATTTGAAATGAAGATGAGCAACCTTAACTGGCAGCAAGATTAAAAAATAGGTGTTTTCTCAGTGGTGCCTCACTAAGTAAAATTTATTCAGATTATGACAGAGGGAAGAATATGGTTAGTGCTGAATGGTATGCATTTTGGAAAGTTTTAAACAAATGATTCAAGGCATAAAGTGTTTCTATAACAAGCTCATTGTTGTAATGACTTTGTTTCTGACATTTGCAGTAATGCTGTCCAAAATAAATATTTAGCTACAAAGAGGAGTTTCATTTTTAATTTGTAATGACTACTAAAAATGTACATAGAATATACCAGTCTTTCTTCTACATTGTGTAAAACAAGATAAATCTGGCATAACCACAGTTATTTTACATCTGACAATAGGACTACAGCTCTATTGATCAGGTTTTGGAACAAAGAAATCTTAGAGGAAAATGGTAAAAGAAGGCAAAGCAACTTTTTTCTTTATTTTGAAGAAAACCACTGTTTCTACTTTTTAATTTTAATTTTTTTGGTAACAAGAGAAATTAGAAAATCTATCAGCATATCAAAGTATTTTGTTAAACAGGTAGATAAACAAAATAAGAGCAAGACCCAGCTATTTTAGACTAGATCAAGAAGTAATTATCTGCCTAAACGGGACTTTAGCATTTAAATATATATATATTTTTTCCATCTGGCTTCTCTTATAAAAAGAAAACTCCGGTTTTTACAATGTCAGTAACACTAATTATCACTGGGAGCTTTCTAGAAGTCAGTCTTCAACAAAAAATAATTGAGGTAATTTTCTTTAAAGAGTGGACTGAAGACAAGGACTTTAAATACAGAGTCTGCCACATGTTAAGCCCATTTGCTCTTGGAATTAAGTGTTATGGCTTTAGGAAAAAAAAAAAATAGAAAGGAATAGAAAGAAGAAAGTACTTGTATAGAAAGTAATTGTAGACCAGTTAGGTTGCCCAGTTTGTGACAGGATGAGGTGTGAGGTAGGAGAAAGCAGATTTTTCGCTTCTCTGTCCAGCTCCATGGCACATCTCACTTACATGCTATATGTTATAGTACATGATTTCTGCTCATCTAACACTGTGGCATTTCCTGATGACCTTCAGAAGTAAGAGGTCTGACCCTACATTTCTTTAAAATGTTTGGAAAGAAAAATTTAACTCCCTTGTTAGAGTTTACGTTCCATGGATGCTCTGCAAGGTAGACATGATGATGTGCATATCACCTACTTTCACTATTGCATGGCATGCCAGGTGAGAAGAGCTGACAGGCAGCACAGGGTGCTGTAGAGAAATCAGTATCGATGTTGGAAAGTGCCCTCACATTAGCTGTAACTTAATTATTGCATCGCTGTGTCTTCTCTGGCTTTGGCTAGCTCATAAATAAAATGAGTCAAACCCCTAGTTCTGAGGACAAGTGATGCCATGTGGCTCACATCCATGTATCTAAACTCTTTTTTCTCTGACTGAGGGTGGCCTGCTTTCTGCTGGGTTTCAGGAACTGTCACAGGCTTGAGCTTTTCTCCTAAACTATGCCTGGGGCATTGCACGGCCACCCAGGGAGAGGAAAACAAACACCGCAGATGACTGCAGGCCACTAGTTGAGCCTGTGTCCTCTCACTGCTTACTTTAGCCATTCTCTGCTCCCTAGTTCCTCTTTTGCAATATTTTGGTTGTTTCCTGCCTCTTGGGTATTAAGGAATCCGACACATTAATGAGTATTGTCTGTCGTAGGATGCCCAAATGATGTAAATGCAGTGATCAAGGGCAGACACTCAAACTTTAAAGTGTGTCTTGGTTTCTTGCAGAGGTGATCAAACACCATCCTTTTAACATTGCAATTGTAATCTTAACTTGTTTTAATTAGAACAAGATAGGGCATTAAAACAAACAAACCCATCTACTCCTTAGCTGCTTGCCCTGAGGCACCTCTATGTCCATGGAAGGGAAGAGGCAATTTTTTCAGCTCTAGCGCTTTTTTTTTCCCATTAAAGTCAATGACGAATTCTCATTACTGTGATCATTCAGAGAACTACTCAGTTCAGGTTCCTCAGGTATTCAGTCCTGTGGCAAAGATTGGTAGAAAAGTGAAAGTGAAGGGATAGATGGAAGGTATACTCAGACTGGCGGTTTTCTTTCCTTGGGCAGAACTCCTTCACCCCAGGCACAACTTGCCCACTGAATTGTTTTTTTTCCCACCGCTGGCTCTTTCCATTTGTTGCCTGCACCTCTCTACACACCCAGACTCTTTCTTGAGTAGCCGAATCAGCAGCTTTGGTCATATTCTGGTGTGTAAGATATCTCAATACCTGTCAGTTTTGTTGTAGCTCCTACTCACACACTCATCCAAGTTAGAGATTCCAAGTCTGGCAACAAACAGAGGTGAGGCTGCTACTGCTCCATAGCCCAGCTCCATCCAGCAGTGGTGCTGCACACATGTTCCCATGGGGCACATGCACACGGACATGCCTACACACCCTAGCCATGCACACACACGTGGCTGGCTGCAGAGGGCAGCACACAGGGACATGCTCAGCACTCATGCAGACACAAGCAGTGCCTGCAGCCTCACCTACCCACTAGTGCTCACTTCCCACCCACTCTCACTCAGCTGCTGCCACCCTGGACACACGGGGTTCTGAGCCCTGGTCCCTTCCAGCTGCAGCACCCAGACCTCAGGCACACACTTGCACACCAGATCCCTGCAGCCAGGAAGAGATGGAAATGCAGTTTTCTGAGAAGACAGAGCAGGCTGTTGATAGGTACTCAAAAGCCATGACAAGCACTCTTTTCAGCTTTCATTTGACACACTTGCTCATGATGCATCCTTCCACTTGATAACTGTATGCTGCTTTTTCACATGACTTTGCCTTAGGGTGTGCAGAACAGTGATACTAAATTCTTTCCTGGACTCAGTCCCAAGAATTATTTGTCAGAGTAACTTGGATCAAGCAGCAGTGAGGGTTATCCAAAGGGAATTGTGTCAGGCAGAGGATTTTTCCCTGGCACAGATCAGAATGTAGCTCTTTCTTCTTCTCCTTTGAGGCTTGGAGAGCAGAGTGCCCACATCCTCACTGCATGGAGCTGTGTGGTTCTCTGCCCTTCCCTGCACAGGGCAGAGTTCCTCTCTTCCTCAAGGACCAAATCTTTTCCTTCTCTGTTAGAATCATAGAATATCCAAGTTGGACCCCAAAGGACTGCCCAAATAATAATAATAAAAATATGTCAGATTGTGTATCTAAAAGTGTTGCTTCTAGAGTGTTGTTGCTGAGAGTGTTTGCTTCTTGAACTCCAGCAGCTCAGTGCTGTGACCACTGCCCTGGGGAGCCTGTCTCTGTGCCCAACCACCTCTGGGTGCAGAACCTTTTCTTTGTACCTCCATGAAGCATGGGGCCGAGGCCTTCCTCCCAGTGTGGGATGGGTCCTCCTTCTTCCCCACCAGCACAGAGCAGAGCAGCACTCCTCTCATGCCATTTATTCAAGGATACAAGTTATCTGCATGCTTATTTTCAAAGAATTGCACTTTAAAAGAGAGGTGGGTTATCCCAGAAGTGGGATGCACAGACTCTTCCTTTCACATTCTTGATGTGAAAATCTGGTGATGCTTTGATTTCTTGTCCTTGGGTAGAGTGTGTCCCACTGCCACCTCTTGTGCTCAGCCCCAAGCCCTGCTACCAGAACAGGGACATCATGGCAATTTTGCTATTGCCTGTAACAGATGCAGCATATGGACAATGACTTCTTAACTACAGAGCTGCCCTCCCCATGAGTTTCTTCATCCCAATCCAATCCCTACATATCTCAACTGCATGACCTCCACCCTCCCCACATCACATCCTCTCCTTCCAGTTTTTTCCTGGCTCTTCATCCCAGTCCATCTTCAGTGGACTGGTTAATATCCATCTGGCCTTCCTGTCAGAGAGTTTCCTTCTACATTTTCACAGCAGGTAAGGAAGCACCTACATCGGTGGATTAGCTGAGCTGTGGCAGATCTATCATAGCTATGTGCTTTAGCTACATACAGAGCACTTCTGACCCAGAGAAGGTTAGGTTCACAGCTTTGGCTGTGGTGACACACCTGATATGTAAAAATACAAATATAGAGTAAGAATTGCAGCATTTGGAGACAGCTAGGAATGTAAACCTTTATAGCCTGCATACAAATAGAGCATATTGTACTGGATAACTAGATGCTTTTGGTTTCACTGAGGCTTGCTGTGCAGAAAGTATCCATATGTGGAGACCATTCCAGAGTCCTCTGAATATTCATCCAAAGCACTGTGTGTAAGCACAGAAGTGGAATAACAGGCTTGAGTGTTTGAAATGCCCTGATGTGTTTGCCATTAGGTCAGGACTACATATTTTCCTTCTGTTTGCTATTGAACTCTACTGTAGCTCACAAAGAATTCTCATAGCATATTTTCATAGCTTGAGTCCACAGATTATTCCATGATAAAAAATACAGGTTGTAAGAGTTACAATCTGAAATAAAACTCAGCAGAGAATTATTCTTAGCCTGACACCACTCTTCCCGACAAACAATGAAACTTCTAATGGACCTGTTTTACATAGTGTAATACTCCTTACCCCAAAACTGACTAAATTAACTATTGAATGTACATTACTTACTTTTATTTCCAGTAATCTGTTCACTCTTTGGTTACACAGGGAAAAAAAAAATAAAAATAAAAATGGATATAGTTTAATAATGTTGTAATTTTTTTTTTTTTTTTTTTTTTTTTTTTTTTTTTTTTTTTTTTTGTGCACTGCCTTCTGATGTCCTACAAACGAGAACTTACCTGAAAATTGAAAAACACTACTTCAAATCATTTTACTGCAGGTCTGCATGTGCCTTCATGGTCATCACTTATAGTAGGGTTAATTTGTTGATTGAAGAAAGGATTGTAAATATATTACATGAAGGAAGGTGATATAAATGGAGAAAAGATTGTCCTGTGTCTACTTCATTCTTGTTCTTATGCCTGCGATAGATTTCTTTTGCTTCTTTTAGAATCATCTGCCTTGTACTAACATTTCCTCCAGTGAGGTCACTGGTTACCTCCTAACTCCAGATGATAACTGGTTGACTTTGTGGGTAGCTGCAAGCCAGTTTTAGTGTCTCATACTAGACAGAAAAAAAGAAAATGTCTTCCCCAAATCTGAGAAGAGTTCTTTGGGAAGAAACTGGTAACTCTTGGATTGTTATGCTCATTTAATTTTTGTACTTCTAAAATTTCTGCTTCGAATTGACAAGAAAAGCAGATCTTCTGCTTGGACCTTACTGATATACAGAAGGAAAGGAAAGGAAAGGAAAGGAAAGGAAAGGAAAGGAAAGGAAAGGAAAGGAAAGGAAAGGAAAGGAAAGGAAAGGAAAGGAAAGGAAAGGAAAGGAAAGGAAAGGAAAGGAAAGGAAAGGAAAGGAAAGGAAAGGAAAGGAAAGGAAAGGAAAGGAAAGGAAAGGAAAGGAAAGGAAAGGACTTACTTTTTACTTTTTATTATTTATTTATTTATTTTTAGGTGAGAGTAGAAGCACTATGCCTCCCCATTTGAATTAGTTCTAACATCTGTCTTCAATAATTGCAAAAGAGATATAGAATAGTCAAGCATCACCATGTCTTTATGGATGAGGCCCTTTGTTAGGACTTCAAATGGCTATTTAATACCCTAAACCCTGAACTCAGTTGTGACTTGGTATTAATGCTTGAGCATGGGGCATGTGTTCAACAATCTCAGCCTCATGCATAGAGTGTGTTTTGTTGTTGTTGTTTGTTTATTTTTTTACACTTCTAATATTTCACTGTAACTAATACATAAAAAGATTTCAGCCTAATTTGACTAGTTGAACAGGTGGTTTCTGGGCTGGTCTGTGCACTATGGAAGAGTACAGTCAGTTTCAACAAGTAGCATGGAACATGCTGTGTGAAACAGTGAGAGCTTTACACATGGAAAGATGAACAGTTGCCTTGCAAACCAGTTCAGAAAATACCAGAAACATGACCATCTTTTCCTATGCTATCTTCATTTATCAGATGATCATTTCTTCATTGTGGTGGTTGTGAGTTCAAACTGGTGATAGCTCATGACTATCAAGAGCCACATTAAAACAAAAATTTAAATACCTCAGATAACTCATTCTTTAATTCCTGCAAACCTAGAGATGAGACATTCCTTTAGGAAAAGCCCAACACACAAAACAGGGATACTAAAATCTTTTTAAATACCAGATTATTAACAAAGAGAAAACATACAGTTCAACAAGCAGCATTCTGATCTCTACACAAGTGAGATGGCCGAGCTGCCATACCCAGAAATAGGCTTCAAAGGATATTTTCCCCTGGAGCGCTTTCAGTTAAGCTCAGATCTTCAGAGGTGTGGAATTCCCACATCCCAAAAACCCATCACACAGCCTGCCTAATGCTGCTGCCCTGTGAGATGCTGGGGGACATAAAATCCAGCCTAGTATAGAGAGCCAGACAACAAGGCTTTAATTTTGTCTTTTAGACATCTGGTAGATCTTCTACTCTATACTCTTTACTACCAAACTGTTGGCTCCCTATAAACTGATTATATTGCAGGGCTGCAGCTTGCTTTGTAAGATGTTTCAACCTGTCATTGCAAATCTGGATTTGTGCACAAACAGCTACTTCCATAAGAAAGTGCTTCCTCACCAAACTCAGTTCACTCTGTGCTCCCTGACCGTGCAGGAGCAGAGTTTTTTTTTTTGTTTGTTTGTTTGTTTGTTTGTTTGTTTTCCCTCTACAGACTATGAAGAGCCATGATACTTGACACTAAAACTTGCATTCCTTGTATTTTTTTTCTCAAAGATCAGGATTTCAACATGCCAAAAATATATTTGAATTGTTTAATATTTTATAACCTGAAAGAATACCTCTTTCTGAAAAACTTCTCTTCATGTCCATACAGCATAGAGTTGCCTGAAAATATGTTTCAAATAGAGCAGAAGGGAAGTTCTTTTAAAAATATGTCATGTATAAACCCCAGGATTTCCCTTGGCAGAAGTTCTATAGCTACCTAAAGTAACTTATTCCAGTACTTCATTCTTGCAGTTAAAAACTTTTCTTTATATAATCTTTACTGTGAATTAGAGAGGACAATTGATTTCAGGTAAGTAAACATTCATTCTATGGGAAAGGCATCTCCTATCTCCACCTTGTTTTAGAGAAAACGTTAAAAAAATATATCAAAATTCTTTTGATCTTCATCATGGTTCAAGCGTGTGATGGATTGACCCCAGACAGCAACTGAGCACCCAACAGCCACTCCTTCCCTCCCACTGCAGCAGAATGGGGGAGTCAATCAGAAGAGCGAAAGCAAGATAAAAGACAGTTTAGTAAGTGAAGGGGGGGAAAAGGTGGTGTGGGAGGAATAAAAGTTATGCAAAAGGCAATCACTCATCGCTTCCCACTAGGAGAACGAGGCCCAGCCATTTCTCAGAGACTGGAGGTTATGTGCTATGGGGCATCCCTTTGGTCAGCTGGGGTCAGCTGTCCCAGCTGTGTCCCCTCCCAGCCTCCTGCCCACTCCCAGCCTACTCACTGAGGGTCAAGGCGAGAAACAGAGTGGGCACTGGCACTGTGCCAGCTCTGCTCAGAAGTAGATAAAACATTGGCATATTTTCACGGTGTTTAAGGCACAAATCTAAAACACTGCACCATATTGGCTGCTAGGAAGGTAAACTCCATCCCATCCAGACCCAGTACAAGGTTTTCCAAAACATATGTAGTTCTTGTAACCCTTCACCAAAACCATGCTTTCCAAAACTGGGGAACAGTGTTACTGTTCCCACATCCCAGTGGTGGGATGTGACCAATGCTGACTGGAGCAGAATGGTCACCTCCCATTTCCTGTCACCTCCTGTTTCTTGTATGTAGCATTCATAACCAGGTTTGGTTGCAGCTCATGATGTCTGCAAGGTTACGATTGTAATGAAAAGGTCTCTGTTATTTAGAATTCTGTGTGGCATGGAATAAATTCAAACTACAATTCTTAGGGGGGAAGTTCAGCTCTTTCAGTGTCCATAAATCTTTACCAATGACTCAAAGGTTATTTGTCTTTTTTACAACGGTATTATATTGTTGATACATATGCAGTTTATGAATCTGGCCCTTTTCTGCAGTAGTGCTCTCTGGCCATTTGTATCTGTCCATCTGATTTCTCCATCTGAATTATGTCAGTTTGAACTTGTTTTGAATTTCCTCAGGTTGAATTCAGCTAATTTATCAAAATCATTTTGAATTCTGATCATGCCTTCCAAAGTGCTTATTCTTCCTCTAAACCTGGTGTCACTTGCTGTTTATAAATACACTTGCTATTCCATCATTCAATTTGTTAATGAAAAACTTGAACACAACTAAGTGTACAGTGGGAACTTCTGAAGTTCTTCTGCAAAAATACCCACTGTGACACTGTAGATTTTTTTTTCTTTTTTTTCTTTTTTTCTTTTTTTCTTTTCCAAATAACTATGCACTCACCTTATGTTATGTGGAAATGTTGTCAAAAGACTTACTGAAATCAAATTGTTTCATTGCTACTATTTCCTCTTTATTCACTAAATCAGTTACTCCATCAGAAGAAATTAAACTGGTTTTATGTGATGTGTTCTTGGCGAACTAATGTTTCTTGGCTGTTTTTTATCTTATTATCCTGTAGTGCTTATAAATTGGTTATTTTTAATAGTGATGGTAGCAAGAGAGAGCAAAATTGCAAATTGACTAGAAACTAAAATAAAAATAAAGCAGACTGGCCTTTTCATTTCCCAGCTTAAATGAAGTACAGAAAGACAAGCATAAGTGATGAAAAATGTATTTGATTTTCAAAGTTCATTCACTTCAAAATTCAGGATGGGGACCTTAACACTAAAAAATGAAATTTCAATCTATGGTATTGAGATGAAACTTATTCAGTTGATTAAATCAAAGAATATTTTTCTGTGCATGCACACGGAAGATTAAAACTCCGTGGAATTTTAAGCATGCATTTGCCAGGTTTCCTGCAAAATTATTATTCCAATGCCATAGCCTGTGGGGATAATGTTTTAATTTCAAAGTTAGGAAAAAGATTACTTAATTTTAGAAATCTGCATTCACCTCCAGAAATTCTTGAAGCTGATCTGTAAAATGTGTATGCTTTAAGTTTAAAACCCCACTAAATCCTCATTTTATTTCTGTTCACTGTGATTTATGACATCAGAAGACAAAAACCCTCTGCAGAATATATATTTTTTTTTTTAGAAAAGCTAACTGTTTTTATTGGTCTCTGCATTCCCACTGCTGGTAAAAAACGTTTGTTTTTCTCCTTAGATTGCTATCTTTTAAGTTATTTTTCTGAATTAACCATTTTAATTATTCCAAATAATATGTCAGAGTAAAAGCCAATTTAAACAACGGTATCTTGATTAAAAATTTAATTTATACATTGTGTTGATTTTCAATTCAAACTTACTGCTCTTTGAATTGTACAGCATGTACTTTGTCTAATTAAGATGGGTAAGTAACTAAAGGTGGTCACAGTGGACTGGTGTCTTACAGACTGCTGTACTATTTGTTCTTGGATTAGCAACTCAGGTATATGGTTCTCAGGTATACATGAGATGTGCATCTCAGGTACACAAACACTTTTTAAGCTGGAACCGCAAGACAGAGCTACAAAGACTGCTACATTTGCCTACTCATTCTTTTAAGTTTCCATTTTAGCCAGTAAGTTGCTCTAAGAGTGCTGTCACTTCTACTGAAAATTCAGGATGTTATGGTCTTGCTGGGTTTGTTGATGAGTTTAGTTGGACAATTTCTAGGCACAGCCTCCACCTAAAGTTACACAAATGTAAATATGTAAACAGATGCTGCAGCTTTTACATCAGTTCTGTGCAGGTGTTTAGATCTGGCTTTGTAGGAGAGCCAGATCTTTTTGTGTGTCAGTTGAATTCCTCAGAGGATGTGATTTCTTTGTGATATTAACCCTGCTTGGGAGAGGATTCTCATTTAGAGAGGTATATTGGCAAGATTAAATTCTTTTTAGAGAATTTTATTTAATCTTTTTATTTGTATAATTTAGAGGACAGGAGGGGGAAAGAGCTGGAAAAAGATGGATGAATAAAATCACAGAATCATAGAATATCCTGAGCTGGAAGGAATCCCCAAGGATCACAGAGTTCAACTCCTGGCTCCACACAGGAACACCCAAAAATCAGACCATCTGTCTGAGAGCATTGTCCAAGTGATTCTTGAGCTCTGGTGCTGTGACCACTGTCCTGGGGAGCGTGTCCCAGTGCCCGACCACCCTCTGGGTGCAGAACCTTTCCCTAACCCCCAGCCTGACCCTCCCCTGTCCCAGCTCCATGCCGTTCCTTCGGGTCCTGTCGCTGTCCCCAGAGAGCAGAGCTCAGCGCCTGCCCCTCCGCTCCCCTCGTGAGGGAGCTGCAGGCCGCCACGAGGCCTCCCCTCAGCCTGCTCTGCTCTGGGCTGAATAAGCCAAGGGACCTCAGCCACTCCTCATATGTCTTCCCCTCTAGGCCCTTCACCATCTTTGTAGTCCTCCTTTGGATGATCTCTAATAGCTTTATGTCCTTCTTATATTGTGGTGCCCAATCATCACATCATGCTGCCAGCAAAAGTCAAATCCACATTAGGATCATTTTACCTTTATAGTAAGATGTAATTCTGTGAATGAACACTCCTTTTGTAGGCAAGGCCTTTGTTAAGAGGCTGAACACAAAAATTTTGGTTCAAAAAGATGCTCAGAGAAAGGATGAACAGACTATTTTAACTTCTTGTCTTAAGAATTTACCATCCTTCTGCTTGTCCACTGCAAATGCAAAGTAATACAAGGCAGTAAAGATCATCACCATGAGGTGGGACATCATCTTCCTTAACAGATCTACTGCTACTGCATGCTGAGCTCCACTGGCTTACTGAATAAGGCAAAAGAGATTTCAGTAACTGTAGACAAAACCTCTTATGTGGAAAAATCTTCATGCAAATTGTTAGCAGTTAAACTGTTCAGAAATGAAGCAGCCATTTTAATGCTCTACTTCAAATGTCCTTTCAAAGCCCACTTGTGATATGAAGTCTGTTGAAAATTATCAAAACACTGTGTACATTGAAGATGGAATAATTTAAAATGAATTAATGTTTCTTCTTCTCTAAAACATATTGAAACATGAGGTTTTCCATGTAGATGTCTTGCATTATTACTGTCACTTCTGCACTTTCTTTCTCTTTTATTGTAGACTGTTCTAGCTCACACAATGTATCTTGCTTGCATTTAGCTGTAATTTCTATGAAAAGGATCTTCTGTGATAAATTACAGTACATGACACATTGGGATCCTTTGCCTGGCCCATTTGGTGTTACTGAAATATTAAGAATGGTAGCAATTATTTGCTTAGATACAGGGTTGTAACTGTCAAATTTATAGAAGGAAGACAGTCATTGTATCCTGATCACAGGTGTTCATTTTCTAATAAAAGTTAAGTTGTGTGAGGAATGACACAGGCAAAGTCTGAGCTCCTTTCATGGAAGGGTCAGTTCTAGAACTAAATCAGGCTAATAACACATGCTTTTTATTTTTGTTTTCCAGTAACTTTTTTTTTTTTTCCTTTCCCCAGGTGCAATTCATTAGGAATGTATTGATACAATTAAATAGAAGTCTGAGTATTCTTTCAGCCTGAATCTGGGCGACAGCACTAGGTGCACACTGTTTTTCTAATAGGAAGTCTCTTGCTTTCTAAAAATAGAAATGTTTCAGTTCTGATTGTTCTGTACTGAAGTAACTGGCTAGATGTCTAATTGCTTTAAATAGAAAACACAAATAGTGGCAGGCATTCAACCCATCCTGAAAAATTCTTCCTAGCAGCTATCTGCTCTATGTCCCGGGCACTGATTCAGAAATGAGCTAGGTCAGAGGGCCCTTTTTCCTTTTGTTTTCTTTGGTGCATTCATATCGATCATTCTGCTCTGTCCTAAGGGCAAATGATACACAGTGCAGCGAATCCTTTGGAGTCAGAGATCAAATTCATTCCTGGCCAGGATGCATAGCAATAAACACAGGAAGGAAGTGAACTATTTCTGAGAAATAGAGTTCCCTCCAGCACCCTTTCAATTTGCACACTGCTAGACATTGTGCTTTGTATGTAATTATAATGATTTATTCAAAGGTGTTTACTAGTCAAAGGCATAATGTCTTGCTTATCTGGTAATTACATACCTTGTTAAGA
Organism: Aythya fuligula; assembly: GCF_009819795.1. Classification (NCBI taxonomy): domain Eukaryota; kingdom Metazoa; phylum Chordata; class Aves; order Anseriformes; family Anatidae; genus Aythya; species Aythya fuligula. The sequence goes on along the minus strand of NC_045559.1, from coordinate 24,712,762 downwards.
CCATCGAGTAGGTTGTTTACACTGTCAGTCTTTTGCACTGAATGAAGTATTAGCTTGTATGTTTTTTCAATGCTTTATTTGCCATCTAGGCCGTTTTTATCAACCTGCAGTTTTTTGAATGTTTCTTTCACAAAGGATTATGTAGTGAATCTGCCGTGCGTAAATTTCACATACCTTAATTATTTTTGTACCGTAATACTAGTTCTTGTAATGTGAAATTGAAGATTTCTTTACGGCAATGGATGCAATGTACCTAAAATTCATCTCTTCAGTGTTGTAGCATGGCCTATAAACATTAAAATGTGATGGCTAATTCCATAAACCTAGGCCCATTCTACGCCACCAGTTCATTACTGTACTTAATGCAAATTGAGTGTTAACTCTCCTTAAGTAAAATCTTCATCCAGTTTTGTGCTTGTCACTGTGACTAGGATAGGAAAAAAACACATTTTAGAGAGGGAAATCAGCCAAAATAAATATATCTGTGAGCTGTTAGTGGGACCAAATTAAGAGGTAATCTTATACAATTAGGAAGGTATCACAGATGGATATCTTAGAAATTAAATAAAATGCATGTAATCTTCCCAGCCTTAGGAAAAAGAACCAATTTACTAATTACTGAAATAGCTGCCCTGTAGAGATCTTTGACCAAATGTTGTACCCTGCCGTAGACGCTTTACAGGATGTTTTGGTCATCCTGTCACTGAAGTGGTTTACAATTTACTTAATGTATTTCTGGTGTCAAGAGATTTGGTGATTCTGTTAATATTTTCAGAAATGCCACCATCTCTAACTAGTTCAGATTATGAAGGCTATATACAAAACAAACAAACAAACAAACAAAAACATTTCAGCTGACCAAGCTTGTTTCAAGCTACATTGGCTTTTCTACACCACATCACACACTGCAGTATGGCCAGACTCCAAGACCTGTTTGTATCTAGCCTATAACGGTGTTTCAACTGGTAAAATTGATGAGTTTTGCCTTTCCTTCGGGCAGTTGTCTCTGATTCCAGTGTTGCTTGTTTCCTGAAAATAGAACCCTGTGGTCTCACAGGTCAGCTTCATAGCAAAAAAAGAAGAATCTAACTATTTGCTCAGTGCAACTTGATTTCCCCATGTGCACCAGTTCTACATGTTGGTAATCTATTATCTAATATTTAGGAAGCTTTTACACCAGAATTCAGACTAGGAATTCCAGCAGTTTGCAATAGCACGACCAGTATTAATTCCTGTAAAATTTGCTTCCCAATAGTGAAAGAACACAGAAGATCATATTGCATATTTTGCAGTACTGAGGAGTTCAGAAAAAAAAAAAAAAAAATTAAAGCACATGTTATTCAACTTTTTAATTTCTGAAGTTAAACAGGTGATTTCTATCATCTTAGATCAGACACCAGGGGACTGGACATTGGTAACCATCAGTAATTGTCTCAGATATAACAGGAGGTGCCAACTGTGAAATCCCTAAATATATATCCAAAGCCTGGTAGTGAAAATGTCATTTTTCCCTCTGCCACCTGTAACTGTTTGTGTACTCAGCACTCCAACAATTTGCTGTTCCTCAGGATTCTGCTCAGAGTATCTTTTGTTCAAATTGCATGATATTTTCTTTCTCAGTATACTTCTTTTCATTCCTGATAGGTGGCATAAGCCCTTGGGATCTTCTGATCTGCTTATCTTCCAGAAAAAATGATGGTACTAGCTGCATTCAAAGAGATGACTTGCATCATCTAGAGTTATTCCAAAAGGTATGAAATTACTGTGTTATCCTTTGTGGGAATGAGGGTACAGGGCTAGCCCAAATTTTCAGCACACACTGACAAAAAGATATGTAACTGATACTCATTTTACACTGCATGAGCTTGGTTGAACAGCTATAAAACATTTTCTTCAAGTTCTTACCTGCTAAAAAATGCTTGTCACATACCAACAATACATTCTTTATATATCATCCAGAGATCAAAAGAAGTTTCTCATTTGGACATAGTATATCATTTTGGATGTCAGCATTTCAATGTAAATTGAATCAAAATTATTACAGCTGTTTGTTAAGTTTTGCTTTTCTCTCCTTTAGCTTGAACTTCATTCTTGACCACCCTAAACACAATGTAAGGTGTCAAAAGTATCTGCAGAAGTTAAAGGAAATTTGACTAAGTACTCTATTTGAAAAAGAAAATTTAGAAATGAGGAGAAACAATTAGCAAATGCATACAATATTTTAGAATAATAACATGGGCAGAAGGTGGACAAATTTAGGCTTCACAGTTGGTATCACTCTTGAGTTTTATCTAACATAATTGCTACTTGTAAACATAATTCAGACACCTCTTAAAACAGTGACAGTACACCTACAATTGATAATGTTTAAGCTGGACTGGTGTCACCCTCCAAAGCCTTCACAAGAGTTCTTTGCTCTGGCACAGCAATCAGTTTACTCACAGTTGAAAGGATCAATGGTGCCAATAATTCTATGTATTTTCAGGATTGTTTTTTTTTTTTTTTTTTTCACTTGACCATATTGTGGGTCTGATTTAGGTTACTCAGATATGCAACTATCTAAACAAATACCTGATCTGTTAGTGAAAATATATAAGTGTTTTAAACTGAGATCTTTGAAAAAAAAAAGGTGAAACTAAACTATAGACACTTTTTGTCTTAGGATTCAAGTAAAATGGCATAGATAATAACAGCAAGACTCTGACCTGAGAGACTGGGAGAAATGGAGCTAGTTTAAAAATGCATTTAGTTCAGGTATTGAGTTCATAAGTATCCAAAAAGCCACTGTCATGTCCACTGAAGTTCAAGCTAGGAGGATGTACATTGGGGTTCCCTGGGACAGCGTGTGCTATCTTGATATATCCAAATGAAAATATTATAACAACTCCAGTTTGCTAGAAACACAGATGCTTTGATTTCAGGTCTCAGATCATAAAAACTCTCAGGCTTCTGCAAACTGCATTTTGCTCATTCTATGCACACTGCTGTATCTGAGCCTCATATAATAATCCTTACAGCACTCTGCGATGTCCAGAACTTTCACACATGGATAACTGAGACATGAGGTGATCAAAGGAATTGTCCAGGTTCCATCAGGAAATCTGCAGCACAGCAGGGACCTAAACCAGATGGCCCATATCTCTGGATAACTTTAAATATTGGCCTAACATTTTTTGCAGCCAGCATGTCCATACCACAGTGCAACACAGTTCTTTGTTGTAGAGCCTGGATATGGCTTAGTTATGTTAGCTTACCACTGTTCTCAAGCACAGAAATTCAAGAGTCTATTTCCGTGCAGTGAGAGGCAGAGATTGATAACCAGCAGAGGACAGAGAAGTCACAGAAACTAAAAAGGAGGGCAGAGAAGGGATAAAAACTCAGCAGCCAGGAGGAGAAACATAAATTTGAACTTTAGTTGTGTGATGGCCATTGAGGAATAGTCCATACCTTACATTTATTATTCCATGTTGCAGGATGGCAAAGTTGTAAAATTGCCAGAATTTCAGGATTTTTGTGCCTGAAGAGTCCCTGATAAATTAAACATGAAACCATTGAAGAAACCAGGAAGAAAAAAAAAAAAAAAAAAAAAAAGAGTAGCTATTGTCTGAATGAAAAAAGCTTTTAAGTTTTTTTTTTTTTTTTATGTACAGGTAAACCTACTTCCAGAAATTCAGCGTTTCCTTTGCAGAAAAGAAGGATTGTGCCAGATAACAAAAGTCTTTTCAGGTAACTTAATTTCCTCATATATATATAAGGGGTGAAGGTCTTTTAGTACTCATAACAGTAAGTCTCTGAAATACGACTGTCGGGCTTACAATTCCTTTGTGGTTTTAGTCATAAATGCATAGAAAAAAAAAAAAAAAAGTAAAAAAGTAAGAAGAAAAAAAAGTAAAAATGAGACAGGAATGATAATCCATTTCAGACACCACTTAAATACAAATTACAGTTTTGCGGTATCTTTTCAGTTAAAAACATTGCATTGTTTAGCCACTGCATACTGCGGAATATAATTTGGCTATAAGTGTCTTATTTTTGGACTATTTTGTGTTAACATAGTGTATTAGTGTTTACACTTCAAAGCCCTGGGTTCAATGTAATATGTTTGTTCAGCTTTATAAAAATGCTGTGGTACAGAGAAGGAGTCGTTGTTAGAGTTTGGTTCCAATCCAGATACAGTTTACTGATAAAAACCCTTTGTGTATTAAGATCATAGTATCATAGAATGGTTTGGGTTGGAAGGGACCATAAAGATCATCTAATTCCACCCCCCCTGCCATGGGCAGAGGCACTATCAAACAGAATCATCAGCCAGAGAAGTTTAAAGGTTATGGGCAAGTTGCCAGAGAATTCTAATTTACTATGGGTGAAATTCAGCTTCAAATAGGAACTGGACAAAACTACAGAGGGACACATTCTGGTCTCAGTTGCATCACTAAACATCCAGCATTGATGTTATTTTGGATTTATGATCTATCTTTAGTATACAAACTTTTTTTTTTTTTTTTTTTTTTTTTTTTTTAATCCAGGAACAACCTACCCCACATTTATTCCATGAGTATTTAGCTTTGTTTGGCAGATGTATATATATATATAAGATTGCTCAGTTTGATTGCCTTGCCTTGCCGCCTTCTCCTTTTGTAAATATATATGTTGGATTTACGACATAAAGGAAGGATTCATCATATCTCACTTAACCATTTAGAAGTTAGGGATCTTCCGCACCAGTATTCTACTCTTCCTCTAAAGTCAATGGAGAGAGAGGGGCACCTTCAAAGACTTTCATTTTGTCCTAAACTATATATTTGAAGTAGGTTGGTTGAATTACACCCCGGAGGTATGTATCACCAATTACCTCTAACCACTAATGGTAAATGGAGCCTAGACAAATAGCCTAGATTAAATGTCTGACTTCTGGATGCTCAGCTAAAGTTAAGGTAGCTGGTTCCTAATCTGTACCATATTTGTTCCTTTTTTTTTTTTTTTTTTTTTTTTTTTTTTAATGTTTCATTTAAAGATTGATAAATATTTAAAACTTACATGAAGAGTTCTCCTTAAAGAACTGTATGTTGAGTGTCACTTGGACATTTCCTAATTTCCTGGTGCAGTCAATTGTCAAAACCAATCATAAGGAACATGCAGTATAATGAACATCTAGCCAGGTCCTATGAGAGTTCTTTATAGTGAGGTCATATTATACCAGGTTAGTGATACCTTTGGTTTTGGCTGAATTTTAAGTGTCTTCAGTGATGCCTACTGCCTTGGGTCCCTTGCACTGGAATGTGAAGGAGAATTATATATGTGAATGAGAATTATTACAAGACGTATTATGATATAGTACCATTTCTGGACAAACTTGAGCAGATTTCTAAAAATTTCAAAGGACTTAAGGAATCGGTAGTTCCTACTCAAGCTGTATCAGACTTCCTTTAAAAAAAGCAATGGTTACTACTCAGAGGAAGGCAATTGCAGTAGTTTTATTATTTTTGCTACCACAAAACCACAAACAGAAGAAGCAGTCACCGCACACTGAGCTTTCCCCTTAAAATATGCACATTTTCACACAAAATATGCTGTCCATAGACTGTGGTACAAGCCACTATGTGTATGTGGTGTGTTAAACCATTTGGTGTTCTCTCCCCTCTAGGGAAGGGCAATTTGTAAGCATCTTATGCCATATTTATATTATTAGTGATTTCCTGGCAAAGAGAAACCTAACTGACTCTGAAGTCTTATTGAAATTAAAGAATTAAAGTAGTTTTGTGAGCTCAGTGGCAGGGGTCTGACTGTCTTTCCCACCTAGTAACAGTGGGTTATTCTAGCCATCTGCTGAACTCCTGTCAGACAGAAAAAGGCTTACTTCTCACCTCTCAGTCATCAGTAAAAATGATTTTGAATCAAAATCAGCTGAAGTGTTTTAAAGTAGAAAGAAATCAATGTCTTAAATCTAGGTGTCTCCACATCAGCATGTGCTCCAGTGGCTAGGGCAACTGTTTCACTGCAGGAGTCTCATGCCACTTGAGACACCATGGGGAATCCAGGCCACCCAGTAGGATGGGCAGGTTTGGCGAAGAACCCTTCTGAACTCTTTCTGGACCAGCAGCTGTAGGCTCAGGCAGATATCAATAGATGTCAATGGATGTCTATGTGTTGGCAACTGAATCCAACACTTGGTATCTAAACTCCCCAAATTAACAGAAGTACAGTTTAAAGTCAGCACTGTCCGAGAGAGTATTTAGTTACAGCATTAATTTAGGTTAGTTGAATAGCTCTGTGCTGACTGGATAAATCTACACTGACATCCACGGACAGGAATGGGAACAGACTGGCACAGAGGGAGTCATCTTTGTATAGACCAGACCTCAAAGTGCAAGTGTCTGAATTCAGAGATGAATCCTCTTCAGTGTTACTGTATGTGTGATGTCTATTTTACCATGAGTGAAATTCACCTACAGAAGCTGAAATTAGAATCAGAAAGCTAAATTATTTGATTTCAGTGTAATGGTTAAGGGGACAAAAGGCATAATTAAAGCAAGTCTGTGTAGAGCCAGACACTATCCTTTCCCTTCCATTCATGTGATATAGTCATCTCTTTCCACTTCTTTCATTTGATTGCATTCTCTGAAAGACTTTTCTTCCCAACAACAGCAAAGTCGCCAAATAGGATTTGTTTCATCCTCAATTTTGAAATGACTTGAGGAAAGAACAGCTTTCATCAGTATTTCCTCCCCATGAGAGTTTGTTTCCTTTTAAATCAGTGACTAATTTTCACTCTTGTGTGTTTGAGTCAACAAGGCTTCTCTGCAATTCCCGTTGAAGAGGATCAGTTAGTTTGTTATTACTGTGTTTGTCATTTAGTCAGCCCCCCAAGGAGCTGAACAATTTCCTGTAAAAGTGAAAACGCAAAGTTGCTGCTCTAAGAATTATGTGATCTAATTAAAGACACACTAAGTCATAGAAAAGAATATCAGGCACAAGGCTGAGACTAAGGGATTACTGGATTTACTGTGGGTATGACTGTTGATATTGATAAGCAGTGGGTACTAGGGTAAAGGTTATTTTTTTTAAAGATGTTATTCTATCTGTTGATATTCCTAGACCATTGTGTTGTTTTGCTGTACAACTATTAAACTGCTAGGTTTTATATTTAAGAGAATGCGACCCTTCACATATCTCTTACATCAACTTAGCTGCTGTAAAGAAAATGAATTGTAGAAAATAATCAGGTCAGTGCTTGTTTCCTTTATCTCTTTAATGGAAAATTTTTTCATCAGTCTGAAAATTCAGATTGGTTCTAAGAATATGTGAAGACAGTACTATGGACACAGGGAAGTCAAACTGGAATAAGATTAGTTTAGAAGAGAAAAAAAAAAAAGACAAATAATTATGTGATGTGTATGAATAAATAGGATTGAGTAAGAGAAGGAAAAAGGTGAAAGAGGTTGCTGGAAGATGGACACATGGCAGTGATTTTTTTTGATAAGGCATAAGAACGGTAAAGAATCCTAAAATTCAGCATGAGAGCAACTGAAGAATTGCATGAATTGTATGAATTGCAGGACTGCGTGACTAAAATCTTCCCGTGAACAGCCCAAACCTTGAAGCTCTCTGAGGCTGGAGAATGACTGGCAAAGGGATTTCAGGTGATCCAGCTCAACAGCACGTGGGGTCAGGATGGGGCTTGGCTGACTCCTGGCACTGCTCTGACCTGATAGATGGGAAGGACTGAGGTCCATAATGTGAACAGAAACCCAATGGCCCAGCCTCAGCTTAGGGCACAGAAAAAACGTCCTGATGTATGCACAACAAATTCTGTTTTTGATAGTTTTTTCCTAGGAAAGCAGTGTCAACACATAGAGTATTGAAATGGTCTCCATGGTTTTCTCATTCCCTAAGTGATCCAGACTAGACTGTCTTTCCACATAAGCATTGTCTTGCTTCACCTCTTCCAAGGCCCAGCCCGTGTCACGTACAGCTGTTTTCTCTACCCATCCAGATCACTGATTCTTTTTAAAGTAATACTTTTGGCGTATGCCTCCCTTCTGGGTTTCTTTTTATTAGTGTCACCAGTGCAGAGATTTTATGAGTGTCCAAGAGCCTTGCATCCTCCCTTGATCACCTGCAGGGCTAGCCAGCAGTGTTAATCACACAGGAGGTTTTGGGATAGACATGACCCTAATAAAATTGTGTGGGAGGGAGAACCAAGATAGTCCAGCTGTGTGACTGGGCTCTCACTACGTGATATTTTTACTTTCTGTTGTTCACTACGTGATATTTTTACTTTCTGCTGTTCACTGAGGAGCTAATTTCCTTCAGCTTTCCTCCCCTCTTGCATGGTCAATCTGCCCTGCCTACCCCCACTGTCCCTGGCTTACTCTGGGTCAGCAGGTAAGGTGATGAGGTGAGGGGAGGGGAGGGAGCAAGGGGCAGTACAGCCACAGAGCCCATCATGCCTTTAATGCTGGCATCCTCATTAGCCAACAGTCAACACAGAGTGGCAGGGTTGTTACTTGCTTTTATTTTCCACTCTCTTTGACCTGGATGGTGTTGCTGTTTGACATAAGTAACTGAGTCCGAGGGCGAGAGCAGCATTCCTTCTCCTCTGCCACTGTCCCAGGGCTCTCATCGGTAGCTGGCAGCGAGTGCTGGCCAGCTGCAGCGAGCCTTCAGAGCTCTGCTTAGAGCCACTGCAGCCGACTGTCACCCCTTTGGATGTTTGTCTTTGGATCCAGGAAACCCTGTGGGGTGACAATGTAAGAGCGAAATTATAGATTAAAGTTATTTTATGTGTTAATAATTCAGCACCTCTGTGACAGGAACGTGCTTCTTTATAGGGGGGATCTATTTCTTCTGCCATCTGGCCCCTAAAAATGCCTACACTTAAGTTGTGAACAGTTTTGTGCCTACTACCATTTTGCTACTGAAGTTGCTTAAAGCCTCATTGATGGCTTACAAAATCAGCATCTGTCTCTTATGGGTTAGTTTGATTATAAATTACTTGCAGCAGGATTTCTGTGTTTTACTACAAGGTCAGATCTCAGCTAGGACTTCAGTAATAACAGCAGATGTGAAGAGACTGAAAAGAACTGCAGCTAAATGAATGTAATTACTTAGCTTTCACTCATATACCATTCTATCTTCTACTGTATTGCTATCACAGAATCATAACTGTGGCTCTAATCACACAACAGGCAAGCAACATTTTTGCTGAGATACTTTTCCAGAGTTTTTATAGCTTATCTGTAAACTTAAGTTCTGGTATGAAGGGTGCACAGAGAAGAAGCCCCTTTGGAAGATACTGTAAAATCCTTATCTTTTAACTGAGAGGATACTTTAGGAATGAAGAAGCAAACATTGTATTTAATACTCTTGTCAATGCATTTGCCAAAACAGAGAAGTGACAAACATGGTAAATGATTAATCTAAACTGAAGCTGTGTTTGCTGATGCTTTTATTGGGGAAAAATAAACAACACAGACATTTAAAAATGATGTGCTATCATTTGGTTGTCTTTATAACTCTGAAACTTCACAGTTGTTTTTTATCATGGATTTCGGTGCATTCCAACCCACAGTTTAAATTCCTTTCCATCTAGATCTGGTTTCTTAAAAACTTTTTTTTTTTTTTTTTTTTTTTTTTTACCCTATACTAAACATATTTAGATAGCCATTGTTTAAATTTCCAGAAGTTACTAATAATTTGAAGTTTCTTCATTCTAAATATTTGCTGTGGGTTACTTTGAAATTAGCTGTGCTACAGGGGGAGGGATGTCTGCATCTTCTAATACGAAAACATTATAAGGACAGGATCAATAGTTCTGATCAACAGATCAATAGTCAGTGAGTGGGATATCAAACCTGCAGAAATATGCACATCACAAATGAAGCTTATAACACATGTTAAATTCATCGAAAGAGTGTTTAAGCAAGAAATCATCTTCCCATGAAAACAAAATAAATTTTTGCCAGGACTTCAGTGGGTTCAGCCTCCTTCAAATACTCAGCACCAGCTTTGAGTTTCGGAGGCACTTTGTTCTAAGTGCACAGCTTATAAAACTCTGAGCATTAAAGGTTCTCTTTCTTTAGCAACCTCAAGGAACAATGTGTAAGCCATAGGAAAGTATTAATCTTTGTTTCAGAGTCTTTTCATCAGATAGGTCAAATGGATAACAGAAGGCAATTAAATGGAATAGATCTGCTTTCTGTGACAAGCCTGCAATGACCTCAAGTCATGTAAGGACAGTAGTTCAGCTAAAATCATCCATTTTCTGAAATCAGTACTGAAAAATGAAGAAATGCCCTTTTAATGGTCGCCACTTTCATGGTTATATAGATTAGGGCAGGTTGCTATACATGACTGAGCAAAAGGAACTGGATAATAGGCTTTGATCAAAATTCACTGATCTTGGATGTGCTCAGGAGTCTGCCTAAGACTCTATGAAAGCTGTTTAAGCATCTCCTGATGTGAAGCAATCTTTGCAGCTGTTTAACACACCTTTCAAACCTACGAAGCCTGGAAAGTTGCCCAGCCGTAAATATCAGAGGAGGACCAGTTTGAAGCAGTGCAATTTGTGCAGTCTGTATCAGAAATGAGCTCTTTGTTCTCCAGAAGCCCACACCAGTCAGACAGATGGATGATCCCAGCACAGGAAGCAATACACAGTTCTTCTAACTCACTGAGAAGCCAGGTCAGAGAGCAAGCTTGAAACACAGGCAGAAATGACCTGTTATCAGTCCTTTCTGAATATTGTGTTCCATTAGAAACTGCTGAGAAGTGATATGAGATGACTATCATTTTCTCCTTTTTTTTTTTTTTTTTTTTTTTTTTTCCTGTGTGAGAGAATTTGAGATCCTGCTAGAGACAATCTGCCACTATGAAAATCTAGGAAGATGTTCAGAAGTTTTTAGATGAAAAGTCTGCCATATACCTCCATTAGTAATGCCCTGTCATGTTCTGAAGTGATGTTTGTCCTGCTTAAAAGAAAGCAACTGGATGAAGACTGCGAGTATAAATGTGCTGAGCCTACAATGTCCTATATGAAAGGAATGAACAATATGATGGACTCAGAACAAAGCACAGCATCTTAGTTGTGTTTCATTCAATCTATAGCCTTGTCCTTCCTTACTCAACAAGGAGCTTTCAAGGTCACTCAATCGTATTGAAATTTTATTTTATTTTATTTTATTTTATTTTATTTTATTTTATTTTATTTTATTCTAATAAAACTGGCTGTTGATAGGCATTTTAGAAACAAAATGACCTTTTCCTCACAGAGAAAATGGTCATAGCTGCTTTTTGCTCCTTGTTTTAAGAGTGTACAATATAGCCTCTTTGATCTCAAGCAAAGTTAAAAAAAAATAAAAAATATCATAACTCCCCTTACAACATCAAAGGATAATAAAAAGGAGAGCATAAAGAAGAGGGCACGTTTGTATTTGTCCTCTGTTTCCTTTTGTTTCAATTAAGTGTTACTCATTTAAAGCAGTGGGTACTCACTTAGTTCAGCCTGTGGGATCTTCTCCTGTTGATTTCCTTATGCCTGCAGACCACCACATGTTTAAGCTGACCTAAACCCTCCATTTACTGTCACTCCACGTGGCTGCAGCCATGTAAACAATGACCTGGCTACATGCCAGGAAGTCTCACTTAGCCCAAAAGTACCTCTAGCAGTTGGTAAACGTTTTGCTCAGCCCCATGTTGTAACTCATTCAGCCATTCTTTATTGCATGTGGGCTGAATCTCATGTTACACTTCAGAAATCTGAGCCAAAGACAAGAAAATAACTTGGGAGCCGGAGTTAGGGGGAGAGGGAGCAAGAAATCATAGCTGTGTAAAACATCTGAAAGGCCTCATTAGATACCAGTGGAGCTGCTGCTGCTGTCATCTGATCTGCTTGACACTGGTACTTCGAGAGATCGCAGCTGACAGAACGAAATCTGCCGCCAGTTCATGTGACAAAAGGGCACTTAATTTTTTTTGATCTAGAGGTGTTGACTTGCTTTGGTGGATCTTATACCTCTCGTTCCCATATGCTGCCCAGCTGTTCCTGCGACGCAGATCTGTGTTTTACCCACTGCTGTAGTTAGAGGGCTAATGCGTGAATTCAGCTGAGAATGTGCAGTGGCTTCCTTACCCATCCAAATGGCACTGCAGAGACCACCACAGGCAGACGGAGAAGGGATTTCTAAGGTCGAGACTTGGAAATCAGTGCTGTTTGTTGGTGTTTTCAATAGAACCACTCCAGAGACATCAGCATAAGAAGACTTCTTCAAACCAGAATTTCAATGAGGATTTAAAAAAAAAAAAAAAAGTAGGTGTTAGGCCTTAGGTCCTTTGCTTTATGCTGGATCAATGGATTGCACAGCCTTTTAAATACTGCATAGCCACTTTAAAAGGAAAAAAGGAAAAATGTTCTTTTCTAGAATACATTTTTCCTCCTTTTGATTTTAAAGGTCTGTGCTACAAAAATTATGCATACTAAGATTAGGAGTTTTGAAAAAGGGAATGTAGTCTGTACAGGAGAACTACAGTATTGGGACTTATTTTATTGCTAACTTGGTTTCTCAAGCTGACTGATACATCAACTGCTGAGCCTCTCTCACTTCTACTATCAAATGTGATTGTTATTTAAAATGTAGCTGTTATTTACATACTTTGAAGGGACTGGTTAATTAACAACAGCTTGCAGAGTGATTTCAAGATGGAAAAACATGTCAATTACAACAAACAGTAAAGACACTGTGAGCTAATTTTCATTGATGATGATGTTGATTAACAAATTTACAGCTCTGACACACACCGTTACTGCTATTGAGTGCAACAGTAGGTGAAGAGTTGCCATGAGAACTGATGCAGCTGAGTGTTCAATGCTACTGATGTCTCTTTATTATTATGATAATTGTATTCATTGATTACGAGGAGTAGATTTACTGAAGTAAGGGACTGTCACTCTCTCATTAGCTCTGCCTGGTGGTGTGCAAACTGTGTGTCACCTCAAAGGAGCAAGTGCCTTGTGACAGTCTCATTTCCCTTTCTCCTTCTTCCAGCCACTTTGTAATGAGCTTCCTCCCATGTGTGTGCTAACAGAAACCAAACAGGGGTGTGTAAGGCACCATACAAGCAGGATGGTCTATATGGGGAATAATTTAAGAACATTGTCCCTTTTTTAGGTCTCAAATCTAATAACCAGTGACCTGAATTTGTTTAACCTTCTCTTTTATTTGAGAGAGAGATGGTAGGTTTTTTTGTTTGTTTGTTTATTTATTTATTTATTTATTTATTATGTCAGGGCATTTTACAATGACTTATGGCATCACTAAGGAGCTTCTCTCCAGTGGTTTGAGAATTTTAGGACACTTCTCTTTTTCAATCTGTCTCTACCAATTTTTGCTATATCCTGCTACAGTAAATGGTTCACTGGTTAGTGAAGAATGTCAAAGTATTCTTTTGTATTTCCCCTAAACAGGTAAATTTCTGGTTTATAAGGGGTATATTTAAAAGGGGTAAAGTACAAATGTCATCTCATTATTTTCAAACTCAGCTTTGTGAGTTAATACCATATCGGTTACTTGTTGCCCTAGCAACACAATTAAAACCATATTTTAAAAAGGAAAAGATGCTCTCTACTTTCTGTTAAACAACCCTTTTCTGCTGCCTTCTTCTCATTTTCAGTGAAATATTGGCTTTCTTTTAAATAAGAAAATTGCACTTCAAAAATTGTGCTTTCTCAACACCATGGTCATTTTAACTAAAGCAATTACTGAAAAATGTGCATCTTTGACAAAATTTGGTTTTCAGATGATTTAAGAGCTGTTGTTGTCCTTTCCACAGTTGTGTTAATTGTTTTACATACCTATGGCTTAACGTGTTTATGTTATATACAAGCTTGGTCTGGAACCACAGTTCTGCCTCCTTTCAGCTGCACGCTGTAGCTGTCACGGTAGGACAATCTGCCTCTTTTTCCTCCCAAGGCAGCATTGACCAGGGGGTAGCTTGGATTGCTGTACACTTCACTGGGTTTTGTATAAGCTTGATACTGTTTTTGGTCGACAAAAGCAGTTTTGTTCTTGCTGATTGAAGACTTAGGCCATGAGGCTTCAGCTCCAGAGTCTGACTGTGCTGGGCTGTTCTTGATGGATGTGCTTTGGTATCATGGATAGAGGGGAGCAGGGCTTGGCTCCTGGAGGAGCTGTGTCTTTCCCTTTTACCAGTGTAAGGATACATCAGAAAAAGATCTGTGAAGTCAGCCATGTGTTGTGGAGGGCCTGTATGAGTTTTTGTAATTTTGGTTTTGGCTGAACACCAAAACTGTATGATCAAACTTTATACTCTGAGAAGTATACTTTGTTGTACTTAGTTTAGTTAGTTTAGTTTTCTTGCATAGTCAATAAAAAAGCAGATCCTATCAGAGACTGAGGACTGGTCTCTTTCCCTCTCTCCATTGCTTAAGGACAAAGCCCAAGAATAGTGCTTTGCTAGTATAGACACTTCAGTAAGGTAACTAAAATGATGGATAGGAGTAGGTTCAGTGAGACCATTGAAAATTGCCATGGTGGAATGCCATTTTCTCTGTGTTACCCATAGGTGGAAATTGCCATAGTGAAATGCCAGTGGTTATTACAAAGTGGATATGGAAAAAATACCACTTGATCTAGCAGGTCTGCTCCCTGTGCATATACAGAAGCAAGTCTGCTAAATAAATGAGAGTTTACTGGCTTATTCCTGTTATCACTGCACAGGCAAGTAGACAGACAGTAGTCTGTCTTGTCTCTGTACTATCAGCAAACAGGTAGGCACTTACAAAGTCCAAATCAGTTATAATGCATAATACAACACAAAGATACCAGTGAGAGTATAATCTGAACATACGGTGCTGTATTAATAACTGCCTGGTTTTGATTAGTAAAGCCTTTGCTCCTGCTAAATGGTGCGTGTAAGGCAAAGGACAAGATTAATTTTAGATCCCAGTTGAGCTTGAAAGGCTGAACTGAGTTGATCTGATGAACAGCTGATAAACATAGACAATCACAATGTCATTTTAACAGGAACAGTATGAAAAAGAATAGTTCTTTTCCTTGAATGGCTGCTCACAGCTCATCGCCAGAAATACAGCTTCAATTTTGTTTTTCATTTTGTGTACTGAAGTGGAGAGCACATGCATTAAAAGAAAAGCTATACAAATCACTTCATAACATTAGCACAATGCAGTATGTCATTAAAAAATATAAGTGATGAGGTTTGGGAATAATGTGAACAGCTTGACTTTTCCTTGACTATTACTTAAGAATTTGAAATGTCTAAAAGTGAGGTGTGTTAGTGTTAATGAAAACCACTCTGCATGAAATAATGACATAAGAGCTCTATGCCTTTTTATAAGCACAGGAGGAACAGTAAATACATACCACCCATTGATTGCTATCACATCACAATATTTTGATTACTATTAATATTCACATGCCTCAGCAATCTTGAGGGCTCTGCTGCATCAGTCCTGCTCCCACTGCATTCAGTTACAGAGCTAAACCTCACATATATTTCAGTAACTACAAAACATAGCCTTAAACTGTCAATCTAGACACAGGGATATGTTGTTATTTACTGAACTGTGTGATTACAGTGGCAAAGTCCCTTGGTCCTTTGTCAAACACATTTCTTACCCACATTAATTTTAATTAGGGCTGTCTGAGAAACACAAGTTTTGGTATTCTATATTTAGAAATAAAGGATTTCTATTTAGAGGAAGGAAGAATTTTTTTTTTTTTTTTTTTTTTTTTAATGCAGCACTCGTACTCACATATAAAGTGGGCCAGAGCTTGCAGCTGGAAGGGGGTGCTCAGTGGGTATAAATCTCTCTGCTAGCAGTTCTGAATAGGATGTAGTCTAAGCATTTTCTATTTTATATTTTTGCAGCTCCTCTCTACCTCTTGTGTTTTACACATTTTTTCTTTAACATCAGGAGATAAGTGCTGTTTTCACTGATCTGCTGACTCTCTTTCTCCTTTCCTTGGTACTTTTTCAGACCTGAAGCTCCCAGTTGCCACCCCAGAGTGCTCCAGTCGGCGTGGGCTGTCAAGGGCCAGCATTACAAGCAACATCACCCATGGCAGCAAAACCAATGTCAGGACACACACTGCCCATCTACAGCACTTGTGGAGCCAGGCTAATAGTGCACAGCTGTAAGCTAATCACACCTTACTGAAGAAACTGTGTGTTTCATAATGCATTTAGTTGGGCGTCGGGGATACAGAATGTAGTGAGAATGGAAACCACAGCAGATGAAGCACTTAGATGTATTGTATCTTTTTCTATATACTTGCATGATGTTTTTTGTTTGTTTGTTTGTTTTTGTTTTTGTTTTTTAATCTGTAATAGCAAAGCTTGTCCATGCTTTGTGTGTGAACAACTAAGCCCTTATGTTGAGGGCATTTAGACTCCTAGACAGACAAATACAGATCCAGAGACACTCTTGAATGTTTAGGTCTCACAGTGTCTGAGATGTTTCCTGTCCTCATTCCTGCCTTTACCCCTACCAGAGACACACATATATAGTCCTTTGCAAAGAGACTTCCATTAAGAAAAGAACTAAGAAATACTTGAGAACTAGCTGCCCAAATGCTGTTTCCTATATTTCAGTATCACACAGATTATGTGGTCAGGGGCCCTACCATTCTGCAAGGGGAAGAAAAAAGTCTATTTAGCACAGATACTGTTAGATTCTCTTTAAAAAGGCAAAACTGAGGCCTGGTGAGGCCATGTCTTGCCAAAGATTACACAGAAATGGGAGAAAAGTGTGAGGTCCCTCTTTTACCACTAATCACAGTCTTAGATGCATATAATTTGTATACTCTTCCTCTCATTGCATTTGTTGTGAAGTAGAGTGATATTCAGAGATTTTAACAGACAGATTAATAACCACTTTTGTGAATATTCCCAAGTGTCGTTCAAGTTTCTCCATGTAATGAGCTTTTAGAGAACTGATTTTTGCCCAGTTTTGTTTGTTTCTTCCCAGTTTCTATGCTGATTCTTTTTGTGCAGACTATGGGAGTTGTGGCCCACTATCTAGAGAGCCACGTCACTTCCTGAACTAAATTAACTTGCACTTTTATGATTAGCTGATTTATTATGGGCTATTCCTAGGTGTTACAGTTGCTTATAACATTTGGAATCATAGTTCATGTCTTTCCTTAGTACAAGCATGCATCACCACATGTTTGTAGTCTTGTATTACACAGAAGAAAGTACTTATGACAGTGTAGTCTTTCCATATTTTTTTCTGACTTCACTAGAAATCAGTGTTAGATTTGGGTAGTTTTACTATGCACTTCTGTTATTTAAGCTGCTTGGATTTCTTTAATGTTTTTACCTTCACTCTGAATGTCCTGGGTTAGTACTGATGGCTTTTGCAACAAACAATTACAACATGTCCACAATGCCCATATGTACACTCAACCATAACTCCCTCCTAACACAGTTAATTAGTATGTATGGAAATTAAGATTAAAAACTGTGAAAGAAAAAAAAAAAAAAAAAAAAGGACTTGATAAAAATCTTGACTCCATCCTGCTTGGTTTCATCTACTATGTTACCTAACTTTAGGTTAAAAGGAAATTATTTTCTCCCCTACTTTTTTTATTCTATAGTTCATTTTACTTCTAAAAGAGATGCAGAAGCTCTTCATTAATTCTCCGTGTTGTTATTACTTCCCAGGAATCAGGTCTCAGCCTCACCAGACCACAAGGACATCTTTAAAGCTCAAGACATTTCTGTCATCATAAAAGCATATGTACTAGTCACATCCTTAACACCTTTGCGGGCATTCATTCATTCAGCTGCCACAGTCTGGCATCCACCCAAGAAGAAGCACTTTTCTGTAAAGGTAAAATGTTTTATTTCTGAGTTTTTGCACACTTTTAGTAAAAGTAGAGACAGAAAAACAGGTAATATGCATATTCTCTTTCACCCTTTCTTTATTTGCAGTCCTGAGCTGATGGTGAATGTTCTCCTCAGGTACAGCTTTCATTTCTCAGAAAAAGTGGGGTTTGGTTCATGACAAAGGGGAGAGCTGGCCTGTGCAGTGGGAATTCTGAAGGCACCTGGGGTTTGCTTGCTTCAAAGCCGATTTTTATTGGTGGCATTGGACAGCAGTTGCAAGCTTGGAATTTTCTCTAAAGCACAGCTGCAGGGGTGCTCTGATTCAGTAACATCTTATGCCTGTATATTGATAGTGCTGTAAAAATAGGAAAGTAAATATTTAAAATGGTTTGTTTAGATTTCTTTTTTTAGGTGCAGTAAAACAGAATGGATGAGGGGCAGGGCACTTCCAAATAAGGGGAAGGAAGAATAGTGTGCAGAGGGTATCTCCCCATGGTCCCTAGGTTTTATTAAGAAGGATGCTTCACACATGCCTTGCTTTGATTAACTCTGGAAATGTCCAAGTGCCTGGAGACTCCAGGTCTCCAGGTCTAGTTTGCTTAGCAGTCCTATGGATTTCCAAAGGTATCTTTCCATTCCTTTGTTCTTTCAGCAAAGAGCTGTCCTTGCAACATGGCAGCACTTTGTGAAGGAGCTGCAGTTCTATGGCTGCTCTTTTCTTTTTCAAGGATCAAGTTCTCAAAGTAGCAGTGATTTTGTGAAGTGACATAGCTCAACTCCTGCAGCAGCCATCAGAGGATGGGTGCACTTTGCCCATGTAACTCTCTTGGGGTAGGAGCAAGTCTCATATTTGAATCAGCGTGAATGTTGTGGTATCACTGCCAGGACTCTTGATGATGCTTACCATTTGGTTTGTTTTACAGTTTTAGTTCTCTGAAAGTTAAATGCCTAGTTTAAGCTCGTTATCTAATTCTAGCTATTGGAGAAACAGTATCTTTAAAGTATAAAACATCCCACTCAATGTAGACACTATTTTTGGATTTATTTTATTTTATTATTATTATTTTTTTTTTTCCTGCTAGAACTATCTGCTTCCTTCCTGTTCTGCTGTGACTGCCTTAAGGAACGTGCCAAATTCTAGATGGCCAAAATGAGGTGAAATAAACCTACTTACCTTAATTTCACTCTTCAGAAGCTGTGGAAGCACATGGAGATAAATTATTTTGCAATTTGTCTGTGTGGGTTTAGGAAGACTACCAAAGGTCATCCACTTTCAAACCCTGGAATTCAGTATAATTTTCTGTATAAAATGCATCATCACTATCATATCTGAAGTAGGCAGTACTTTAAAGGCTAATACTCATTAGTGATTGTGATAGGGCTCTGTAAAATGGCTCCAGCTGAGGGAAGTCTGCTGAAAGGGGTGCTAGCCATCATTTACAGAGCACTTTGGCAGCTGAAGAAACAATAAAAATGATAGATAGAAGCAACAGCATGTTAGCAGTAGTTCCAATCTGGTTACTGCTGCTGTGGTGTTACATCTTCCACAGCTTTAGGCAGACTTGTCAAAATGGCAAGAAATACACAAAAAGTAGGCATCACACAAAGCACATTTGTAATGATGAAGAAATTTAAATGTAAATCAACAGAATGATGGAAAACAGGGTGTATAAGACTGTCTCTCAGCTTAAGCAGTGTGCCCTATAACGAACCTGGAAGGAGTCAGGAAGTCTCCAGGACAAGTGAAACACTGAGAATTTACTTAATGGTCAGATAACACTACTGGGAAAATCATAAAAAATCTTCTGTGCTTGGTGCAGAGGCGTCAGACAGTAGTCATCAGAAAAGACGACAGTGGTCAGGAAAGAATATCTGGGAGAAGGTTTGAATTCAGTTATGGATATCCTGTGAGATGAGGTTGTATCAAGTTTCTAGTAAACTTTATGGAGCCATCACTTGATGCCAGTGCGATGGACAATGCTAGCACAGTGATCTCCTCTCCAAACTATCCAGTGGAGCTACGCATATTCGTTCCAGCTGGGGAATGTGGTCCTGAATGCATATGAATGACTATTCGTTTTCTGCCAGCTCTAGTGTGTAGGAAGGGAAATTGTTACACTGTGAAGCTCCAGCCTGTCAATACTTAGTAAAGACAGAAAGGGTGTCTAAGATGTGTTCTTCTAGTGATTGACAGAATACCCACTTGTGTCACTGGGACCTGATCACGCCTATGGAAGAGACTATTGTCTAGAAAAATTTCCTAGTGTATAATTTTTTATTTTTTATATTTTTCCCCAAGAATGGCGGACTAAATTAATTTTTTAATTTTAAAAGAGTTTTAATTTTCTGTATTGCCATCGTAGATGTGCTGCCTTTAGTAATGTTGTACAATAATTTGGAGATCTGATCTGGATATCTGTCAGCAAATATTCTTTTACCAGTGTAATTAAACCATTATGAGTAAGAAATAGATCCACAACTGTGGTTGACTTAGTTACAACTTTATTAATGCAAATTCAGGATATTTGATCTTCTATGCAAAATAACCCTTTACCTTTGCTGGAAGTAACCAGAATGTGGTACGTTAATGTGAAGAAGGCATTTTTCAAGACTGGATACCAAATGATACCAAATGATTTAGAGAAATTGTGTAAAGAAAATAATAAATTTAATGAGTTAAATAATACATTCTCCACTGCTTCTTTGTTAGAAAACTATTGTAAGTGACTCTTACTGTTCAAATTTACTTATCCCAATTGGAGTGACAAGACTTAACAATGAATTCTTGAATAAGCATTAGCCAAATGACAGTTCAGGAGAAGCTTAAGTGCATTGTACACACCAGCTGCCTTTTTTTTTTTTTTTTTTTTTTTTTTTTTTTTTTTTGTGGGAAGGGGGAGGAAAGAGATTAGGAAGATTTTAGTAACTTGGTTCAGAAAGCAAAAGAAGCTAAATATTTAATTGGCGTTAGGATTTTGTGTGTCATTAAGGAGTGACAAAAGTGCAACTCTAGATTTGGGCCCTGGTTGGAAAGACACAGGGAATGGCTTTCTGCCACGTTAATGTTTTGCTATGAGGCTTGCATAATAGCTTTATTTCCTTGAGGAAAATTGGAAACCCTTTATTTAGACCATCTGTGCTTTGAAAAATTATTAATAAAATAGAAGATTTTAATTTTGCATATGGTACCAATTAAAGGAGGGGTCATTGTCAACGTGTACAATAATCGCCTTCATAGTATTGGCCTATGCTTGTGTATTGTGCAAAAAGGTGACCTATGAATAAACTTTGGTTTTATAGAAGCTGGTGTGTAAGACACTCTTATATGATTACTTATCTCCAGGTTTAACACTCTATAAATTATCTCCTTTGCTCAGCCACTAGCCTTTCCCAACCCAGTCCCAGTTCATAACTACGGATACATTTTTGTAGGCTCTAGAGGTGCCCCATACTGTGTCACCTGTAAAGGTGTTGCGGGCTGCTTTGAACTGCCCCCTCTCTGGCTCACTGTCCATTTGCTCAACTGAAATATAAGTCAGGTGCCTTCTGGATTTGAATTCATTGACTGGTGTATGTGCATAGACCTAGATACCCTTAGTTGAAACTGTGATTTTAAGTGATTTTCAAGTTTTGCAGTGAAGAAAATGTAATACATTAAAGCTGTTTGCTGTTGCTTAAGCTTTCTGTGGTATAAGTCACTATAACTTTCACTGAAATTCTCTTTCTAATGTATTAGCATTTGAAAAATTGAGTAAAGAAAAATATTTTTCATACTTAATATATATGCAAATAAAACTGGACCCTCAACCATCCAGGAAATATGTCTTTTAATATGACATGGAGGTCTGGTTTAGAGCAGAATGTTGAAAATTAGATTGCAGTATTGCCCTCAAGTGGCCAATTTTGATACTACTTCAAGTAAAATTCAAAGATGAATATGAAACAGAATGCAAACGTTCATGCAGATAAAGAGCAAAGCACTTAAAAACCGTAGAAAGACTCAGGATTTTTTTGCTTTGTTTTCTTTTTGGGTTACCAGTTGCTGCCCTGACACCTAGCAAGAGCAAATGCAAAAGCAAATTACCATCAACTCTTAAAAAGATTGCAAGGTTATTTGGGAAGAAAAATTAAATGTGTGCATTAGGTGCTGTAAGAACTTAGCATGTGCATTTCACTATTCTTACAAATAGCCTGCACAGAGAATCAAATTCGCTAATGATCCTGCTCCTGGGAGATTGAGCATAACATAAATGCTGTCTCTGCTGTCTCTCATAACATCTAGAACCCTATAATTTCTCTTTTCACTAATATAACAAAAAAGTCTGTTTGGACTGAGGAATATCAAAGATATGCTTATCTGACATACTGTATCTGTTATAGAAAGGTACTCATTAATACATAGGCAGACTGTACCTGCTTCTGGTAACCTGCAAGGTAAGACACACTGAAGTGGAGTATACATGTATATCTTTATATAATAAACTCCAGTGGACTTCAATGCTACGGAGCTCTCTAATGGATTTTTGAATCCGTTTGTGCTTTTGGTCTTCCCAATAACCTGCAGCAATGAGTCTCTAGAGATTAATTATGTAGATTTTTTTTTTCCTTTGAAACTTTAACCTGATTATTAATTTCATGTCCCTGATTCTTGTCTTTAGAGAAAGAATGAGTAATCCTTCCTTCTTTACCCTCTCCACGTCTGTGCCAATTTGTCAGGTAGTGTACAAATAGAGTTAAAATTCTACCTGGAGCTCTTTTCTGCTCTTCTCAACAAGAACATCCGAGTTTCTTCGGTAACAGCTCTAGACTGATTATTCTTTATAACAAGTAGGTATGTCATAAATAAATCTTAACACACTATTCTAGGCCCTTAGCTCTCTGTTTTTCTTCTGGTTCATAGATCTTGCACTGGCTCTTCAATCCAAGCAGCTTTGTAAACATGTCTCCA
The DNA here is from genome assembly GCF_009819795.1 of Aythya fuligula. Lineage (NCBI taxonomy): Eukaryota > Metazoa > Chordata > Aves > Anseriformes > Anatidae > Aythya > Aythya fuligula. Next base: position 24,689,946 of record NC_045559.1, on the reverse strand, counting down.
CGTGGTTCCCAACTTTCCCTGCCCTATCTCCTGTTACCCTGATTCCCTTTCTGCCTTCCAGCTTCCCTTAATCAAGCTGATTCACATTTGTTTCTCACAGCAAGCTGGAAAATGTTGTTAGTAAATCACCTTTACTTTTCTACTAAGAAGTTGATGTTGCATTGGGAATCAATCATTAGTTCGGACCCATTCAAAGGACCCAATTTAGTGGTTGCTGAAGCTAGTGAACATCAATAATCAGTGACATCAATAAGCCTTGGACTTAGTGTTAACAGCAAGGATCTTTAGAGAAAAGTTTTCTCAGAGGGTCTTTTCTCTATTCACCAGCAAAGATTTAAAATAAGACATCCAGGAGCAAACACTGAAATAGGTGGACAGTGTCCACTGAACTTGATAAAGAAAGAATATCTTCTGAGTAAGTATGCTTAAACAGTGCTGAGGGACAAGAGGATTTATTGTTGTTGTTTTCCACACCTTTTAGATACTATTTCTTTATTATATCTTATGCAAAGAAAAAAAAAAAATATATATATATACATTAATTTGAAATTTACTGTATAAAACAGCTGAATAACATCTTGGCTTCCCCCTTCATAATGATAAGATACGTAAGAATAAACCACAGGTGGACTAAACAGACCTACCTAAAGCTAACACTATCAGCTTATGATAAATTACTGCACCATTGAGATGTATTCTAGAGCCACTGTTTTTGATTAGGAGAAGTTTTTCTCCTATTATATATATATATATATATATATTTTTTTTATATATACTGTGATCTGTGAAGAGGTTTGTCTGTGCTAGCAGACAATACAGGAAATAGTTTCATTTCAAAATCTATTTTTTTTTCAGGCCTTGTATGTGGAATCAGTCTACATTTTTGTAGACACTTTAGATATCTAGATACATCCATTGATATAGTCAAAGAGATTCTTGTTTGTGTGTAAGAGTATTACTGTATCTATGAATGACTATTTACATGCAAAAGTATTTGGACTTGGTGAAGAAATATCACCAAATATAGATTCAGTAAGAAGAATGAATGTACAAAAGTGTACTGAAAGTACACAGCTTACACTGAAAAAGTTAGAAGAGTGATTGAGTTTATTCAAGTGAATACATTCTTGGCTATTTTCAAAGAGAGGTGATTACATTCTTTTGAGACCCTGCAGATCCAATTGATCAGAAAGACTGCAAAAGCTCTGATGCATAGCAAAACAGTCTGGAGAGGATAAGCTTCGTTATTTTAAAAAGTGTCTTTTATTTGTTTTTATTTTATTTTATTTTGTTTTGTTTTTAAACCAAAGGTCACATTTTATATCAGCAGCAGTAAATATTGCTCTCGAATATTATACTGACAGCTTTATCTGTGCTCTAGTTTTTAAGGCTACAACTAGGGGCCAATATGATTGTTTCAAAATGTATTCATACAAATTCTGTAGAGGATGATACATCAAATCCCAAAGTATAAACCTCAAAATTGCACTGATTTACTCAGTAGCTTCAATGGCCTCTTCTAGCTCCTCACCTCTTGTGTAGGTTCAAAGATAAGCTACAGCTCCCCAAATGTAATGCTGTTGCGGGAAAAAGCTGACTAGTTCACATTGTTTTAACAAAATCAGGATAGAAGTGGTTAACTGGTGATATGTAGTTAAATTGCAGCCACTATTAGTAACACGCAAAATCATTATGAATACCAGAACAGAGAAACCATGACACCAGATACCTCAATAATGTTAATAAATACTGCATATCTCTAAACATCCTCCTACCCACCCCCTACCCCAAAGTTCTAATCACACCCACCCATTCACCCTCTCTTATGCTCTCCCCGTCTCGCAAGCAGCATGGATTACAAAGACGGCCCCATTCTCCTGGGATGTGGGTTCTCTACTTTTATGCACCTTTGATTGGACAAGTGGGAGCTCCAGCTCTGCATGTACCCCCTTCCTGTGTGCCCTTGCAGGAGCCATGCCAATGCTGACAACCCAGTAAATTCCTACAGCCCAGGCAGAAGCTGTGGTGCTGGTGGGCTGACCTCTGGTAGTGCCTGACCACGTTTTGCCTGCTGCCGTCTTTGCTCTAAAGCTTCTTCCAGCCCCCGCTGCAAATTTTCATGCTTCTTTAATATTATTTTTCAAGCTGACTCCTTCCTTCTATCAAAAGTCACTTTGTAATTTCCTGGTTGCTGTTTAATCTTGCTGATGGTTGCCTTTAACATCATCAATTTAGGGCAAACACCCTCCCAGACAGCTTTGTATATTCAAGTCACACAGATATTTTTATCCAGAAGATTTTGTCAAGGGTGGGCTGTGTGAGCTCTCCCGGGTTATATCTCCTACCCATCTTCAGTGTCTCATTTAGATTCCCTGTACACTCACTAGAGGAACAGAGCAGTTTCAGATTGTAATTAATGTCACCATTTCGAGATGTCTACCTTAGGATGGCATAAATCACACTTTTGAAGTGTCTGTCTTGTGCAATGAAGTGTGAAAGGAACCGAGACATTTACCTTGTACGTAGACACAAGCCACATAATTTTGTAGGGTGGCATTCCTCAATAGATTTTGATACCTAAGTGAATTGTCTGCATGTGAGTTGTGCCTCTGAATTCCTATTGCAATTAACAGAAAGCTAATCAATGCAGTCAGCGAAGGTAGGTGTTTTAAGTTAGGTAAGGAAAATCTTTCTTGTTTATCTTGTCATGTGGCAAGACTGCGTTAGGACTGAGCTGGAAGGCAATCCCAGAAGGATCACCACAGTTTGTTTTCACTACAGTAAAATTCATTTATGGCTTCTGTGGAGTGTTGGAGTCTGACACCCAGTGCACGCAGTGAGTGTGCTGTGTCTGCTCCTCAGCATACTTTGAACAGGCCTTCTAAAAACAAGGGATGGAGGTAGAAGACACGGCTGTCTGAATCAATTTCTACCCTTTCTCAAGCAAATCCTCAGCTAACCATCCATCTAGCTGCCCCAGGCTGCCCCAGAACCTCTCCTAAGAAATTAATTTGTGGAAAAGATGCCAGATGAAAATCCTCTCAAAGGAATTACTACAGTCACCATACCATGCAGGCCTACGAATGGCACGTTCTTCCACTCTCCTTTAGTGTCCATGAAGCTTGTTAATTAAATTGTATTTTTTTTCAGTTTGTCAGGCCTTTTACTGACGGTACAGCGTATTTCTGAGGATTCAAAAGAGCCCATGTCACTGAGATCATAAGGCTTATTTTAATGACTGCAGATTTAGGAAAAAAAAAAAAAAAAGGGAATTCAAAGTGGGTAGAGAAAAAGTATTTTAAAATCAATATTCTAGGTATTTTTTTTATTTATTTATTTTTCCCCCAGTGGCTTATCCTAAAGGAAGAGTGGTTATCACTGAGCTAAAGGTCCATGAGTTAAAGTCAATCTTAAGAATATTTATGTTTCTAGATCATTCTACCTTTAAAGAAAATGTGCAGTTGATTTATGTAATCTGACTGCATTTACACATTTTCTGAAAGGCATTACATAAATGTGTGGAACACATCCCTGACTGTGTGCATCCAGCGTGTGGATGAACATTTTCAAGCTCCTGGGAAGTCTTGCAATTCTGTATACAATGGTGTCATTGTACAATATATATGTCCATGTATGCATTAAGTTTTACAGCCTACTAAAATTTAATCCCTATACCTCTGCTCAGAAATTTGCCAGCCAGAGGTCAGTTTTCTCCCAGACTAAATTCCTGTGATTGCCACCAGATTTTTCCATTCTGTCCTCTTTTTGCTATTCAGTGCTGCTTTTAATCAGCCTCAGTTAATAACGAGATTGAACCTTGCTGGGCAGGAAGTGTTTGCTCTGAAGGTGGGAGAACATGTATCATCTGTAGTGATCTTCTGAAGTAACCTTCATCTCAGTGGCTTTAACACGTTGCAGCTGAACATGGATATTTATAGATTTTGTTTGGCACACTTAGAAGAACGTGAGGTTGCTGCAGGTATTCCTACTTTATCATCCCTATCATCCCCAGTCCACATGCTCTGCATTTTCCCTGTTGGGTGCTGAGAATCCTGTGGAATCTGACAGAGTCAAACCTAACCTGAACTGGTTTGAATAGGATTTTTTAATGAATTGGAATAGAATCAGGAGTATTTTTCTGTTGTCCTTGTTGGTCCTGAACCAAGCTGACTAAACATTTATTTTTAGTCATTGCTTTAGAATAAACATTGTCCTAAAACCTGATATCCCCCATCAAGGACCTGTAGAGCACTCTTATTTTTTTTCTAATCTGCCTAAGGAGGGCTGTAACTAAAATGCAGTTCCTTGGAGAAGTCAGTTTTATTTCAATGCCTGTTGTGTTGGAATTGGTTTGCTATTTTAGCCAACAGCATGCTGTGAGTGCAAACAGGGCAAATCAGTCTGTCTTTCAGCAATTCTGACTAGAAATACATGCATTGTGTATCCCTGGTGTTGAGGTACTTAGGAACTGATTTATGGAGAGGAGGAAATGAGCTAATGGGGCTTCTTCTGTCCCTTTTGCCCTTCCTTCCAATAAACTCCATCTCTCCCTGTAAAGTTCTTCAACTCCTTATGTGCAGCAAAGCAACACAGCTTCTCACTTAGCTCCTCAACACCCACTGCAGATATAGGAAGTTAGAGAAAAGGTGAAAACTGTTGTAGCAGGAATGTGAATTATGTACAGGATCTGTCAGAGATGATGGAGGTAGTTGTCTAAGTCAGCTGAAGAACCACCTTGTAGTCTCATTCTGGGCAGATTAGCCTTCTTTTTTATTTTTATTTTTTATTTCACATGAACTGATTAATAAACTGCTGTTGGCTTGAACTAGAGCTGAGACAAAACAATTTATTTCAGAGATGATTCTAAATCTGAACTGATATGAAAAATGTGCATTCTTAATCTTTGTACCATTCTGTGGGAGAAACAAAGCTTGGGTGATCTTAGACTTTGGGAAGCTAGCAATGAAGTGTAGTGTGGTCTGAAGATTTTTTTCCATAATCTCTTTCTACATTGCAGTTCCAGGCTCTTTTGCCCTAAGGGTTTATCGAATTGCAATACACATGGATAACTTTCTACAGTATAAAAATACAGTGTGATGTTATTCAAGATTGCAGCATGATGCAAATATCCAAATGGCAGAGCTGATGTTATATGTGCAACCTTTACTTTGTAATTTCCTGGCAGTCAGGAGTTTAATTTTGTAATATAAGTCATTCTGTTTGTTTGTTTGTTTGTTTGTTTATTTATTTATTTATTTATTTCCTACTGGCATTTCACTCAGCTTTATCAGAAACAGAATAGAGTCCCAGGCATTGCAGACCTTCCACCCAGATTTGTGCATAGGACAAATTTGTTTTAGTCAGTAAAGCTTGGGAAGGGCACTACTTGTTAGGATCAAGTTAATGGCACTGAAGACAGCAAAGCAAAGGAGGATCAGAGTAAGCTGCCTACTTATTTGCCATGGCTGGCTGTAGGCAATGATACAGTGTTTTTTTTTTTTTTTTTTTGTTTTGTTTTGTTTTGTTTTGTTTTTGTATTTGTTTTTGAAAAGGAAAGTGGGAAGCACTTTTTACATTTAACTGTGCTATGCTGCCTGAAAAAAAATGAAAAGGCAATCATTCATGCCAACACAGACCAATGTGCTTGACAGTATTCATGCTCACAAGGCAGACTACAATGCTGTCTAGAAAATTCCATTGACTAAAGTGCATAGAAGTCTGTTGAATGGAGATGTGGTGTCAGCACAGTGAATTCATCATAATGCATCACCAATAACTAGTGGTGTACAACAGGGGACCTTGCTAGGTCCAGTCTGTTCAACATCTTTGTTAATGGGGCAGAGTGCATCCTCAACGTGTTTGCAGGTGACAGAAAAGTGAGAAGAGTGGCTGATCCACCAGGGGGTCAAGCTGCCTTCCAGAGGGTTCTCCACTTGCTGGGGAAATGGGCTAGCAGTAATCTCATGCAGTTCAACAAGGAGAAGTGCAAAGTCCTGCACCTGGGGACAAACAACCCCCAGCACCAGTACATGCTGGGGACCACCCAGCTGGAAATTAGGTTGGTAGAAAAGGACCTGGCAGTACTGGTGCACACCAAGGTGATCATGAACCAGCATGTACACTTGCCATAAAAAGGCTGGTGCTATCCTGGGCTATATTAGTAGGAATGTTGCCAGCAAGTTGAGGGAGGTGATCCTTCCCCTCTACCCAGCACTTGTGAGGCCACATCTGAAGCACTGTGTCCAGTTCAGGGCTCCCCAGTACAAGAGAGACATGAACTTACTGGGAAGAGTGGGATCAGGGCCATGAATGAAGGGCCACAAATTTAATGAAGGGGCTGGAGCATCTCTCATATGAGGATAGGCTGAGAGAGCTGGGACTGTTCAGCCTGAAGAACAGGAGGCTTGGGGGGATCTCATCAATGTGTGAAGGGATACCTTCACACATCAATACCTGAAGGGAAGGTACAAAGAAGACAGAGCCAGGCTTTTCTCAGTGGTGCCCAGTGCCAGGACAAGAGGCTATCGGCACAAACAAACACTAGAGGTTCTGTCTTCTGAACATCAGGAAGCACTGCAGGTGACTGAGCACTGGCACAGTTTGATGCAACAAAACCTGCCTGGTGCTCTATGTTGCTCCAGTTCTCTTTCCCTAAATCTCTGCTTGCAATATTGAGGAGGGTGAATTTGCTTGAGTGATGAAAGCAGCTGAGAGCACATTGTTGTGCAGGCTCACATTGTTGTGTTGTTTATGTCTCTAGGAGGATTCATGGCAAAAACCATCTGCGTATCTGCATATGTAAAAGTTCAGTCAAAACATAGGCTGTGGTGACTGATTTGTTTGTTTGTTTGTTTGTTTCCCAATATCTTTATTCTTTATTGTGTTTAGAACTTGTTAACCTGGGGTAAGGGTTCAAAGTGAAAGTCAGGTGGGGTAGCCCTTGGTACAGTACATTAACAAGATAAAAGGTTTTTACTATGACCTACTGCTGAAGCAGTGTTATGATTTCTGTTGCCCCAAACCAGTTGATAGTAAAAGGTTTTATCAAAGAAAGCTTAGACTGTGAGCAATATTTTTTTAAACCATAGCTACAGAGTCTGTTTCTGATATACTTACTTGTAAACAAAAACACATTCTCTGCCAGTGTGCTTTCTGGTGCTTCTCATGCCCCCCCCTCTCCCCCCCTTATTTATTTTTTTTTTTTACTGTGCTAATTAATAACAACTGAAATTGACATTCTAAAGCAATTTTGATTTCTACCAGCCTTTTAATTTATGATCTTAAGCTCTGGTTTAGTTAATGTTCATTAGGTAAATGTTCACAAAATATATGTAATGTTTTTCACAGCTGCAAAAGTTTTTTGAGATGTTCTTCAAAAGCAGTTCTCCCCAGCAAGCCTTTAACAACATGAAGGAAGCTATAAGCAAACTTCTACTTGTAACTGAGGTCTTCAGTGAATTATCTGCCTCAGGACCAAGTTCTTTCAATCAGTAAGTAACTTGCAGAATTCATTGCTATTCTATTATTAAGATAACTCCTTAGATAGTAAAAACTGTAGAAGATGCATGACTCCTAAAATAACAAAATCCCCTCTATTTCATTAATCCTAATAGAATGAAGTATGGACATACTGTATCTAGGGAGTAAAACTCTTCAATATCTATAGGGTTTCTAGTTTGTGAAGAGGTTGTGATAAATACCGAGGACCTGATACTGTGTCCTCATGAAGTGTTTCAGGCAGCACAAATGAACAGAAATCACTCAAAATTGGGCCAGTTATCATAAAGCTGTATTTCCCATTAGTGAGCACTCTGTCTTGTGTCAAATATTTAAAGTTAGAGTAACCCAGACTGTTCTGAACTGGCTGGGGCAGGGAATACAAACAACACTGCAAATACTTTATGAAATGTACATTATGAAGTGTACTCAGGCAGCAACATTCATTTTTATGTGAATATTGCATCACTGTAATCACTTCTATTAGAGTCTTACAGTTCTTACACATAAATCAACATTATTTAATGATAAATACTAAGTAAGTTACTATTTATAATGCTTGTATGTTTTATAAATATATTTGAGAACATGGGTGTTTTAGTAGTAAAAATATAAATCTCATTATTTGTCAGGAATAAAGTTTACATTCTGAGTGAAGACAGTTGAAAGGAGGTGAGGAATATAACAGGGATAGGACTATTTGTGAAGTGGTCCAAACTCTTAACATTTGTTTACCAACAGAATAGGTATACCTTATGTATATAGCACAAGATTTGCTTAGAGTTCCTCGTCCATCTCTTCAAACATCCCCCCAGGTGCATCCGGGTTTAGTAAGCCCAGTAAGTCTCACCTGATGGACATCTATTGCCCTCAGAATGTCTCCAAAGCTTTTGTGGGACTTCATTCTCATCAAAAAGCATTTCCTCCTCTGGTCCAGTTCACTTCCCTCACTGGTTTAAAAGTGAGCTGTACAGGTACTCTTGAATATATCACTGCTTTCATCAGCTCAAAATGTGACTCATCAATGGCTAAGGCTGCTGACTCTTAGAAATGTTTAGTCTATATTGTGTGCTTTCTCTGGACAAAGGTGTGTGCATTCTGTCATTGTAGCATATATTTCACAACAGTATCTAACTTCGTTGAATCTGATCCCTGTTATATTGTATTTCAGATGCAGCCAGTGTTTTCAAATGCTAACCTTTGACATTGGGTTCAGCACCTCCTTACACCCAGTAGTTCTTGAGGTGAGTAAATGACACTGAAATGTTTCTTTTTGAGTGTTTTTGTCTCCAAGAATGCCCAGAAGGTTGCAAGCTTACTGAACACAAGAAGAAGGGTATTGCTTCACCCCCCCAAAATTACACCAAACAGAACAAAACAAGGAAATCTCTATGATAGTTGCCCTCAAACCTCTGAGAAATGGACAAATACATTAATATTGATTTTGCCTAGAAGTGGCAAGTAGCTGTGGGAGAAACCAGTTGGGAAGGGACAGAGTTCCTGTGCTGAAGTTCACCACATCATATAAGCACGCAAACCTTTCAGTTTTAACCTTACTCCACTATTACCCAAGTGAATATCAGCTAAATAGAATATATAGGAAGCGTTGCATGCAATTAGAGTTAGGTATTAAATGTGCTAGAAAAAAGCATGAAGAGAGGAAGTTAAAAGCCACAAATGGCTTTTAATACAAATTAAAATTCTGTGGGGAGCTGGGAGTCAGACTCAGTGACCCTCGTGGGTCCCTTTCAACCTGGAATATTCAATGATTCTATAAACTGCAGTGTATTTCTTCAGTTCATGTCCTGCATGTCCTTGACTTGCACTATGCTGCCTTCTCCTCCTGTGTTGACTTCTTCCGAGACAGTCCTCAAAGCCCTCAAAACCTGAGAAAGGTGACCATTAGCATAAACTCACCATGCCAGTTTTGTACCATTCCTGTCTCAGAACAGCCCAGACAGAAACGAAAACTATATTTATTTCCAGCAGCTTTTCATTACTCTTGTACATACATGCATATATCTGGGCATGTAAAATCTGTCTCTACACACAATGTACAAAAGGGAAAAAAGATAGTAGTAAATATATCCTGGGAAATTACAGGAGACATTTTTTTCATCCTCAGTTACGATGTGTTCAAGTTTCTAGTAACAGCAATGCAGTTAATGTCTCCATCCTTCACAAAGCCAAGACCTTTTAAACACAAAGGAAAAATGGACATATGAAACAAAGCATCCTGGCTTGTATCAGAAATAGCATGGCCAGCAGGACTAGGACAGTGGTCATCCCCCTGTACTCAGATCTGGTGATGCTGCACCTCGAGTACTGTGTTAAGTGTTGGGCCCCTCACTACAATAAGGACATCAAGGTGCTGGAGCATGTCCAAAAAGAAGTGCAACGAAGCTGGTGTAGGGTCTAGAGAACAAGTCTTACAAGGAACAGCTGAGGAAGCTGGGGTTGTTTAGCCAGGAGAAAAAGAAGCTCAGGGAAAACCTTATCATGCTCTACATTTACCTTAAAGGAGGCTACAGCAAGGTGGGCTTTTGTTTTCCTTCCCAAGCACCACATGATAAGGCAAGAGGAAATAAATGGCCCCAAGTTGCACCAGGAGAGGTTTAGGTTGGATATTAGGAAAAATTTCTCCACTGAAAGGGTTATGAAGTATTGGAACAGGCTGCCCAGGGAAGTAGCTGAGTCCCTGTCCATGGAGGTATTTGAAAAACATGTAGATATAGAGCTTAATGACATGGTTTAATGGTGGACTTGTCAGTGTTTGGTTGGACCAGATGATCTGATGATCTTGGAGGTCTTTTCCAACCTAAATGATTATGTGATTCTATGACAGTTGGCACAATTAAAAACAACAAAAACTTGAAGACAAAATCTTTAATTAGTCTAACAAGACATCTTTAACTAGTAGAGGAAATGTGACATGTCATAACAATTTTAAGACTGGACAACAGGCTGCATATAAATTCTACCAAGAGTTGCTAAAAATTATAAACATAAAATATAATGATTTCCTGCTTGTATAGCAGTCTTAACCATCAGTCATAATCTATGCGTGTACAGTAAGCCTGTACTGTTTACTAGTTTCCTATGAAAAAATTACTTTTAAAAAATGATAAATTTTTAGTATCAATTAAGATTTTATTTTAGATTATATCTGCTAGAAATGAAGGTATGAAGTATGCATAAGACTCATGCAATTAGGTTATATTTGTGTTTAGAATAAAATAATAATTTATTTGTATATTTTATGAGCTTATTCATTGCGTTTATGTAGAGTAAAAATATATCTTTATCAGTAGCATCTCTTAAGTACCAGAGTTTTGCAAGAATCGTGCTAATTTATAAGCTGACATTTTAAAAAATCAAATTTCAAAATGGAAAAAAGGCTCACATGAGGATGCAATGTTGTACTCTATCCGCTAGAGGTCAGCAAATATCGTGGCGTGTAGTTCTCACAGAAAATGTGGTACTGCATTTTCTATATTAAAATCCTGTTTTACTAGAGTTATCACGACTTTATTGTATAAACAGTTCCAGTTTGACAGTATATGGTTTTGAGAAGACAGGACTTGATTTACGAAATGTAAATTCTTACATTGTTCTCTAACAGGTGCATGAGAACTTTGACTTTCAAGATGACGAGGAATCAAATATTCAGGACCAAACCTTCAAAGAAGTTATTTTTGAAGATACCTTTAAATTTCTCTTATCTAATAAATCGCCAACTTCCAGTTTCAAAGAAACTTTAGAAAATGTGTATGGATTAACTGTGAGCAAGGTAGTTCATTTCACCTTTTTCTTAATAATAGTTATTTGAAAATAATTCATTCTAAATTGTATGCCTTTATGAAATTGTTGGTGCCAACATTTTGCAAGAAGGATTTATTCAATCAAAACTGTCTGTCTGTTGCTGAATTTCAGGAGAGTCATGAGAAAAACTGCATTTATATTGAAAAGGGAATGTAGTACAAATTTCCACTCTCAAATTATTTAATTTCCAAAAGTACAGGTCTTTAAAATATATTTAAAACTTTAACAAAATAATTCCCCCTATTACAATTTTTAAAATGGTCTTTTAATATACAGTTTTGTGAGTTTACATAAACCTACAGTTGATTAATTCAGACAAGTAGATTAATGAGCATTGGAATTAAATTTGGTTTCCTACTACCTTGTGCCTCATTTTGAATGCAAGATCCAACTGTAATTTTTTGCATTTTTAGGGTCTGTGTAAAGTCTGCATCACTTCTGAAAGCTGTTTATGACAAGCTGGGAACATCTTTAGCAGTATTTCTCTCGATTTTTGCACTTGTAAGGGGGCATTCTGAAGAGCCTCTTGCTTTCAAAATTTACAGAGATTAAGTCATCCATGAGACTTCTACCTCTCAGTCAGATATGATTAAAACAGGGTCATCTGTTCTAAATTTATGTTAGGATAAATTAGGTAGTCACAAACATAAGTGATGACATATGATATGATCAGCTAACTGTTTTCTATAGGAGACCAAACCACATTTCAGTCTACTTTGTTGTCTGTAGTTCACTGTCTACACATTTTTTTCCCATGGCAATTTATATGAGTTCTTTTCTATAAAATAAATGATGCACAGTTGACTTTATCATAGACTGATAAATGGGAAGAGTTATAAAGGAGCTGTTTTTAAGTGACTTCAGATGAGGTTTGGGTAAATCGAGAGCTGTTGTAACTTGTCCTTTTGATCACCAAAGGGACCGGGGTCTGATGAAAACGTATTGCTTTCCATATGATTTCAACAGTGTATGCTGTCCTTTCCTCTGCAGGATGGAATCTACCACAAAGAAGATGAGCAATGTTTGTCTTTAGAAGAGATAAATTCCATAATTACTTTCATAAAAGAGCTGAAGAATATTGGACAATTTGAGCTGGTAAAATCAGTTTTGTTATACTGGATTCATATTTTATGTAAATCTGCTAACATTTCTCCGTGATTACCATTCTCTGTTGTCTCAGGAGCATGCATCAGACTGTATGGAAAGGGAAGCTGGGGGATGGAGGTATACTTATTTTATTTGGGATTTTTGGATTTTAAAATAAAAGAGATAAAGAAATAAATCAGAATTTGAGTTAAAGATTAATTGAAAAGGACAGCTAAATCAGAAAAATAAAACTGAAAATAGAAGAAAGGAAAAGGAGAAAAAATATGTAAATTGCTTATGAGCTGTTAAAAAAACAGAATGACAGTAAAGCAAAGCACTTGCCAATGGAAGAACTGGAGACTGCTCAACATTAAGATCATGACCAAAGAAAAGATAGAGATGAAAAAGTGTTAAAAAAGCAGACAGAATATGTTATATGCCTTCTTCATATGTCATCGAGTCAATCATGGAATCATAGAATCATAGAACAGTTAGGGTTGGGAGAGACCTTAAAGATCATCTAGTTCCAACCCCCCTGCCATGGGCATGGACACTTCCCACTAGATCAGGTTGCTCAAAGCCCTATCTAACCTGGTCTTGAACACTTCCAGAGAAGGGACATCCACAACTTCTCTGGGCAACTTCTGCCAGTGCTTCAGAGAAAAGAATTTATTCCTGAAGTCTTTTTTTTCCTAAATTTTTAATTTATTCCTAAATGTTTTTAAGTTTAAAACCATTTCCTCTTGTCCTACCACTACACTCGCTGACAGAGTCCCTCCCCAGCTTTCCTGTAGGTCCCCTCTTGGGGAGTACTTGAAGTAGTGAATTCATTTTTTGGAGAAGAATAGAGATGGAGGAACAACAGTGTCCATGAATAGGCATGACAATTAAGGAGTCTTGAATTGAGGAGGAAGACTGGGGAAGTGGAAGATCAGCAACTAGATCCATTGTTCAGAAAGTCTTCTGAAAGACTTCAGATTTTTTTTTTCCAGACCTCTGAATGGGTTTCAAGGCTAAAAATTGATGGGGTTTTTTGAAAAGGGAATTAGTTGTATAGATCTGGAAGTCAGATCTGTTGACTTCCAGATTAACTCTGTAAGTCAAACCAGAGACCTTGAGAGGCTAGGGAGGTAGACTTCCATGTCAGTACTAGCAAGCCTGATTTGCAGGGATGGGCAAGACTGTAATTTTTTACATTTGCGTGAAAGAGCATTTATATTAATATATCTGTATGTTATAATATACACTGTCTTCTAATCTTTTCTCACTTCTATGCAATTTAAAAATGTAACATGTAGTCCCTAATCAGTATCTCTCTTCTCAGCTTTTCCCTTCTGCTGCACCCAAGATTCAAACTTTACTGCGTGACCTGTATCACATGGTAGACCCAATGAGACGGCTTGGTTCAGTCCTGACTGTACATTGGTTGCTTTCCAGTTTACTTGAAAAATTCAAGTTCATGACTAAAGAGGCACATACAAATCTTTCAGAATGGTAAGATAGCTATTATACAATACGTTGAAGGTAGTTTCTCAACTGATATAAACTGGAGTAGCTCCAGTGAGTACCATGAAACATAATCCTTCAGCAGCTGTAGGTGGATTTACAGCATTAGAGAGGAAGATCTATCATTCCACCATAGAGCACTGTCAGCCATTCTGCCATTAGTGTTGCAGCTAGGTGTCGACATAGCACATATTTTTTCCCTTTTGCTTCTCTTTCTAATACAGAGGTCCCTGTGTTAAAAAAGTAATTGGAGCTACAGTAATTTTTATTTTATTTTATTTTATTTTATTTTATTTTATTTTATTTTATTTTATTTTATTTTATTTTATTTTATTTTATTTTATTTTAGAATTGTGAGGTGAATTAGGTAGGCTGTTCCTGAAAATAATCAGAGTCAAAATTAATAGAGTTTACTACTCTCATTTAATTTATTCACCAATTAGAAACAAAACTGTAAAGAAAAGACAGAACTTCAGGTGGATTTTCCAGAAGGGTTCAATGATTTTCAGTGGCTCTAAATTTTCCATGTCCAACAAGATGACAGGTCAAGAGTTGTATACTCTGAGAACCTCATTTTAACTCTATTTGAAAAGCTTGAAAAATACTGTATTGACAAGACCAGATCTATTGAGCTTCTGGCAAGAGATTGTAACTTTAAGAAGGATGAAAGGAAGGAAAAGTAAAAAGTTGTGGTATACAATGTATTTAATATAAAATATGGGGGGAAAAAAGTGTTCTCTGTGCTTATTATTTCCTGACTAATGACATTTCACATTTCATAGATGAGTATGCCATAGTTCTTTACTGAATAGAGGCATATATTATATTGTTTATGCAAACAGATATATTAAAAAATGTCTGTGCTCCATTCCACTGCTTTCCAAGTTAAATGGGCAACTGACATTACTGTGTGCATTTTGCTTGGAGAATGCTGTAGTCGCTATATAAGGCATCTGTAAGACTTTTTAAATTTTAATTTTGTTTCTCAATGAAATGAGTATGGCTTTCAGCATGCCAATAGTCATCTGTATCCTTGCTTAGATGTAAAGTGAAGATTACACTTTACCACTGTGCTAGTTAACTGTTTATTAGTGTTTTGAAAATACACAGTTCCATGAATGTACTAAACATTATTATTGTTACTGCTGGCCACTCCATGAAAAGTAACTCAAAGATGCAGCTGCTTGCATTCATGTATAAGCCTTTGCCCTTTTGCCAAAATATTTAGGTTTGCATATCAAAGCATACCAACCTTTAGCAGCTTTCTGTTCTAATCTAAGCTGTGCCACTCATTCACTTTGAGCAAGCCCTTTGGCCTCTTTTTCCTTGAAGCTAAACCTTACTGTATGTATATAAATATATAGAAGTAGCATGACCTTTCTCCAGGGCATAGGCCAATCTGCTTCTTTGCACTGTTCTGCAATGGCTAAGCTAATAATACTGTTCTGCTAATTCACTGTATAAAAAATACGTGAATGCTAATCATAATCTCCCACTCCTATAGCTACACACATGTGATGGTGATGCATGTGTCAGATATGCATGTAATTATACATAATTGCAAGGAAGAAAGATGTGAGTAAAGCTTACTCCCCAAATTACTCAGGTATGCATTCTTTTTGAGTTTTGATTAATCCTTGAGATTCCCATCTTCGATGAGTTTGTATATCAGAACAATTTTTTGATTTTCTTCACTTAAAGGCAGTTTGTTTGATTGGTGTATTTAACTGTTCTTGTTTCTCTGACTATGCAAAATTAGTACTTCCATTTACAAAAGCCAATGATTAGCATAGCTGACTGTCCAAACAGACAGCATGGACAATTATGGGAAAAATAATGGCTTTTGACTTAGATCTTGTACAGTTAAGCAATTCACTGATCATGAATCTGTAGAATGGAGACAGGATTTAAACAGATTTCTTTCTTCCTTTCTTTCTTTCTGCCTTTCTTAACCCATTTCATCTATGCTGATAGTATTGAAACCTTCAGTGACATTAGTGAACTCTCTGAATTCCTCCCACAGGAGAAGCAAGAAGAGTTCTAGAAACTCATCTATAACTATTATGAACTGGTTACAGCTTAGGTGAGAATTACAGTCACATATGTATTGTTATAATATATGACAAAGTTTCTTGAAAGTGATGAAGGGGTACCACCTAATATGTTATGTACATTGAAACCAATTTCCTACTATGTTCAGAATACTGATTTAGTGATCCATTAAAAATTGTACCACCCACAATTAATGCATCTATTAGAGGCCCCCAAAGTGTCCAGTTCTATGTTTGTTTGTTTGTTTCACCTTTTCAGTTTTAATCATATGGAAGATATTATCTCTACACATCCTTTATGGCTTATGTCTGATTGATCAGACCATCCTAGCTCCATTACTGTTATTGCTGTCTGTCCTTTAGCTATCTCATTTGTTGAACCAGAGAGTCCTAAAGGACTCTCAGATTTACTGTTAGTAGTTTGTGAGGTACACAAGCATATTTCTCCCCCCCCACCCTGGTTACCTAATGTACAGTCATTAGTTTCATTAGATCTAATTGCAAAGTGCAGAGACAATGCACTCATCTGTGCTTGATACAAGATAATAGGTCATACAAGAGAGTGAGAAAAAAATAAAAAGGGGCAGTTTATGCAGATGAAGGTCCTTTCTTGGGTAACAGCTTGTGGAGGAAAGGATTCTGCAGAGTGCAGGACTTTCTGTCTGAGGAAGATCTTCATAACTGCACTGTTCCTCAGTCCTGCTGACTGGGAGAAGCTTGGAGAATGGAAAACAATTAAAAAGCTAAGTCTTCAGCAGAAAATGCAGTAATCTGAGTATCTTTCTGTAATACTGTTTCTAAATATTACATTTTGATATCTTGTTGTAATAGAATTATTATATGAATATAGAATATATTATTATATTATTATATAATATTATTATTACTATAGAATTATTATATGTCTCTTAGTATTGCCTGATGATAATCACAATCTTTTTACAGAATTGACACATAGAGGTCACACAGTTCCTTTAGGAGCTGGGGCCTTGCAGCAGTGATGGTTGTCATGCTCCTTTGGTGTGCTCTGGCTAAACCAAAGCCTAGCATTTTCCTAGAGTTAAGACATCTTGTTTTCACTTTACAACAAGATTTGGAAAAAAATATAATACACTAAGTAGCAGTGGAAAGGAAAAAAAATCTTATTTGAGAGGTGTTAGCCATTAACTCCTTGGCAAACAAAAAGAGGTATATAAATGACTTATAACTCAGAAAACAAACTCTCTAATAGTTTGTTAAGTGCTTCCTTTGAAGAAGGTCATGAATGCGCATGAAAAAGGGTGGTGTCTAGACAGTGCAAGATGTCAAAACTACGTGTTCATGCACATACAGACACAAACATCTGCCAGGAGACTTTTTTTTTTTTTTCCCTTATCTCAGTGTGGTAATGCAGAAACCTCTGTTTTAGCATTTGACATTTTACCTTTTACCATGATGGATTTTACTATTGCTTTCAACAGCTCTTACTGGAACATCAGTATCTGCTTGCATAGAACCTCACCACCTCCCTTGCCTGTCACAGACAGTGACCTCACGTCTTTCAAAATTAAAACTGAATGGACAGTATCTGGGAAGAAACTGCTTTACGAGTACTTTTACAGGAAACACTGGAAGAAAAGCATCTGAAACCTTTAAGAAATGATACTGGATCTCTGTAAAGACCTTATCAGCCAGGGTCCAGTATATGGATTGGAAAGGCCTGCTGCCTTTCTTGTTCTATGCTCCCAAAATTTTATATGAAAGGGAAAATAAATGCAGAGTTAGCAAACTAGGAGCCACTAACATGCTAATGAATAGTTGCAAATGGCTTGTGTTTGTTTGCTTTTTTTGCAGTACGAATTATATATATAATCTGGATGTTGGTCATGTGTTTGGCTGAATAAGCAAACAAAGCAAAACACATAGATATTCTTTTATATAAAGTCATGCTAACCTCAATACAGATATTCACCACGGCACAAGCCTTCATTCTTATTTAATTATTTTTGAACAAAGTCTAACTTTAACCTCAAGAATATACAAGAAGCTGCATAAAACAGTTAAGAAAGATGGCACAGGTTATTTTATTCTTGGCGATATTCACTTTTCCCAGCAATTCAACTTTTTTTTTTTTTTTATTTATTTCTGTTTTTATTTTTTTTCATGTTATTTACTATAATTTATTGTAGAATGTATGTTTTCTATCACATTCATTCAGGTAATATTGCTAATGCTGGGAACAGGAATCCAGACAATAAATCTTTCCATGGAGAATATTAACATACCATGTGCCATGGGTTGCCATATAGAAATTTCTGAAAAATTTTCCATGGATTTTCTTCCTTCCATTCATGTAGAAATATGTCTGCTATTGAATTGACAGGAATTCTTCTCAAGAAAATGCAAGACCTAAGCAAAACGTTCCTTTTAACCTGAGGAAGAATCATGAAGGTAAGGAATCAGAGTAAGATCTTTTATATACTGCATGTCTTTCCTATTTGTGCCACTTCTGACAATATATATAATTTAGATTACATTAGTTTGCATTCAAGCTGGGAGATCTTGGCTTACTACACACAAAAGAGCAATTTCTTCCTTATGTTCTTAAGTGTTCGGCTGAGATGATAAACAATGTTCATGAGCCTAAAGCAAAATCTGACACTGAAATGAATAAAAGTATACTGTATTTTCTATAATTAACAAAATAAGAGCTCTTTTTCCTATAGAATTGTGATCCAGGCATAAATTTAGAGCATAAAATTGTTAATTGTTTCTGTTTATCTTTCAGCATTGTTTTATTCCAGTAAGAATAAAGAAAGACAATGCAGTTATGGTAAGTCAAGGGCTTTCTAGACCACTAGGAAGGAAAAAGAGAGATTACTTGAATACATTTATTGCTTTTTTTTTTCTTTTTTTTTTTTTTTCTGTATAACCTTTCAGTGAATGGAGTATAATGGAGTATCTGTGGGCTGTTACATAATAAAGGAACATTTTAAAATAGTGTTTATAATCACTCAATGATTAGGCTGTAATGTTAAATAAGCCTCAAGCACAAAGTTAACATTTCTGTGCATGCTTATTAATGTGCATATTCCAGCACTCATTGATTCTTTGATGTGCTTCAGTAAGCTTTTGCCCCTTATTTCCAATAACTTTAGCATACATCTGTTTTTGTGAAATAGCCTTTAAACTTGCATGAAATTGAATCAACCTTATATCAGGCCACTCTTCAGTCCAGAGATTTTAAAGACCTGCTTAAGAGAAGAAGAATTTTCCTAGGTACATGTTTGTAGTGCTGCTGTCTTTAGTGGGAGCAGTGCTTTCTGCTGCCTTCCTCATTGACATGTTGTCTCAGCAGTCATTTTATAAATATGAAATTGCTCTGCAGAGGAAAGGCTTTTCTACCCAATCAGCCTCATTTCCTCTCCATTATTGATTTTACCATGCTTCCAGGAACTCCTGTATCAGTCAGAGGCCAGAAATGTTGTTGGGCTGGCTGAGTCACATCACCATTCTGATTGCTTGCCATTTTATTTTGAAGATATCTCATCTAATTTTATTTTGAAAATTCCTCCTCAGTTCTAAGCTATTAGTGAGACAATCCTCTAGGTAATGCATACAGTATCTGGGGAGCTGTTTATGCTGACATATATTCAGTACTTATTTAATAATTTACATCAACTTGTGAACCTCTATTCCCCTGCAAATCTATTCCAAATGCTGTTCTTTCACTGAAATAACTGATTCTACATTTTAATCTACACAAGACAGAACAGAACTTGCCCTGTTTAGTTTCCCAAGACTGATACTAAGGTAGAAAAGGCTCATGCAGAAATGCATCCTTTATGTTATGGCATTTTAAAAAATGTTTTAAGCCACCAGATTTGTTCAGATATTATAGAGAGTCTCCTGGCTGGAGTAGTTTCTGAAATACTCAGTTTTAAACACATGCTAGAGAATATATGTGGAAAAAAATTTTGAATGTGTAATTGTTCTGTAAATCTTATTTCAATAGGTTGGATTAAAATATTTGTCATAAGTGAGTTGCCAGCAAATAATTATTCTCAGAAGTCATTTGGCAGACACTACAAAATAAAGGATACGTTTGAGCAAATAGGATCTGATTGTGGAGATTTCATACACAAGGAAGTAGTCAGAATTTTTTGATTTAGGAATTTTAATAAATCATGCTTCTAGCTGTACTATAAATGACCCCATGGGTCTAGATATCTCCATGTGACTTTTCTTATGAACAGTAATAATACATCTATCATGTTTTGATTTTTATTGGCAATTACACATGTACATAAACCCTGTATACGGGCTGGTACTTAAGTAGGTTATGAATTTTGGCCTAACTTTCTTTGAGTTCCAGTTAACCAACTGGAGACGGGATCTCCCAGAACTAATCCTTGCATTCTAAAAGGCTTACTCAGACTTCAATTTTCTGGCTTTAACTAGTCATTGGGCATTGAATGATTGAAAGCCCTTCAGGGTCAGAAAATTTCTCTCAAGTGCCAATACAACATCCATTAAGACCTTGTAGCAGAATTATCAATCTCAGAGTGATCAGGTAGTAAAAATCTTATCACTGTGCATTTTATTAATCTGCCAGAAGTTGCATGTTACTTATAAATGTTCATACATTTCACAGGTTGTTTTTGTTTGTTTGTCTGTTTGTTTGATGCCTTCTTGGAACAGATAAAGATACCCTATCTCATATCAGGCAGATCTTCACTAGTCCACAGCTGGATTTGAACCCTCAGTTTAACCCAAAGATCAAGGAATACTACGCAGAAGTCCCATTTGACGTGGTAACAGTGAAAATTGGAGCAGAACCTTCTAACTGTCAATGCCAAGTACACCTCGATGAGAAGAAAGGACCAAGGTATGCACAACAAAATATGCACATGAAAGGTAAAAGTGTTGTGAACATTGGAAATATATCAGAATATTACAGAATTGTTTTGTGCTTCCAAAAGCACTGATTACTTTGATGTTAGTCACAGGAAAGTCAAAGGGATTTCAACACTCTGATGTTTTTATCTATTTGTCAATGTCTTGAAGGCAATGCCAATATGTTGTCAAACCATAATTAGCCCTAGCTTTATGCAGTTCACAGTTACAAATGTCTCCCCAGCTTCTCTAGTCACAGTCCAGCTGTGGTGGGAACACAACATCCTTACACTGCACACAGTAGAACAGCAATGAATATGAGTTTTCATATTGAAGTCTCGATTTTGCACTGTGGTCTACACTACTGCTCTGCTGGGCTTGCTCATTCTGCCAGCAGTCTGCTTACATGGATCTACAGTCTGCTTAGGTGAGGTGGGACCAGAAGAGAAAATAAGTGTATTCATTCAACTTGATCCACGTTCAGCAGAATCACTTAGTAAAGTGTCATCATCAGGATGAGTCTCAGCTTATCCAGCCTTTTAGAGCAGTATAAAGCTGCAGGATAGGGCTGAGAGCAGTCATCAGTAAACATCTGGTTTGAGCAACGACCCATGATCAGCCATGGTCTTTAATTGCTACTGTGGTCCTTGGCACAGTTTTGGCTTTCCCAGCCATCCATCTCAAAAACAGCAGCGTGTGCTGGAGACTGTTCCCAGTAGGCATTTTTGGCCAAACCACCCTGCTTTTGGATGTTGGGAAGGCAAGAAGTGTTTTTTTATCTGGGCCAGATAGCTTAGAACTAAAGGACTGGCCTATGTACTTAGCCATTAGTAAAAGATTTCCATGTTGATCAGGGGACATTTAAAAGAGAGAGCAGGGACAGGGATTCACTTGAGAGAAAACACCCAAGCAATTACTAAGCTAGTTTTGCTTCATGGCATAAAGTGCCTGTGCAATTTTGACTGACTGTGAAGCAGACACTTTAACTTAGAATGTCTGCTAATAATCAGTCAACCAGTGCTGGTCTGTACAATTGATGATGACCTTATACCTAATATGCTTCCCGTATTTTCAATAAAAAATCAGTCCTTATTTATGATTGAAAAAGAAGCTCCCATAAAGTTCTGCTATGCAATTTTTAGCATTTTAATGTTAACACCTGTTACAGCTGTATAAGCAATATAATAAAAATCTGAAAGAAAGAAAAAAAAAAGAAAAAAAAAGAAAAAAAAAGAGAGTTCTTCCTTGTAAAAGGAAAACAGAATAACTTTATGTCCTTTCCACTGATCATTAAAAGCTCTGCATGTGCAGGTTCTGTGTCTTTCAGCATTTCTCGTTTCACTGCAAAGGGAAGAAGAGCACAGTCAAGCTTTGTTCTTTTATGTCACACTGAGCAGCTTGTCTGGGACTCCATCATGCTTGGCTAGTGAACAATTTCTATGTCTAGCTGACACTTCTAGTCTTGCTTGTCTCCCTGCTGACTTTACCACTGACTTGAACCTGCCAGGAATTATTGTCCTTAGTGCCTTCATTCACAGATTTCATGTCAAAATTGTTGCCACAGCTACTGCAGCTGTTTTCACTAAGTGTCACTGTCAGTATTTTATCTTGAAGAATTTAAAATTCTTTTTGCAAAACTTAATTTACACTTTTTTATTTTTATTTTTAGTGTAAAACCATATGTATTTTGTCAGAGAAAAAAACTTTTAGAAATAGAAGCCTCAAGGAACAAGTAAAGTTTAGCTGCCATATGCAACACAGTGTAAATCTTTGTTTCTTTAGTGTTAATTCCACTTCCCTGTTTTGCCTTGCAGTGTTGCTAACTACCCACTTGGCCTTGGATTGAACAAAGTCACAGTTCTTGTAACAGATGATTCGCAACCCAACCCTCAGGTTGTGAACAGCTATAAAATCACAATTTATCGGGAGGACCGCCCTAGTCTGCCTTTGTTTGATGACTACATGATATGTGGTTTTGTGCAGGTATTGTCTCTCTTTTCTTTTACTACACAAATTAATATTGAGTTTATCTGCTTTCTGTGTAAACTAGGGTACATGGGCCTAAGCTAGTGTAGTGTCAGTTCTGGTGAGATTAGAATCTGAGTTCTAAATGCTATAATTGTATGAAACACAATTTTTTACACAAATATTTACACAACTTTTGGGTTATAAAAAGTAATTCCAGCTTAACTACTTGTTACAGTTAGCCTGCATTTGAGAGCTCCAGGTTAATTAATCCTTACTTTGGTCAGCCAAAATCTTACCCATCTGAGAGCTCTTGTTAGCTTGTAGGAGAACAGTCTGTCAGTACCACACAGTGGGCAGACTGCTGTTTCTATAACTATCTGTGACGCTGGAGCCATGGAAATTCTTTTACCAACAAAGATATCTATGATGTTGGCACATTTGTGTCACTGTTCAGGACAAATACTGCTATAAGATCTATGAATGAAAAGTTTTTATTCTAGAAGACTGATAGACACAATGGAAAAAAGAGAAACAAACAAACAAACAAAAAAACGCTGATTATTCAAAAGGAAGGGATGATTGCTGCTTAGATCCCATTTATGCAAATACAAATTTGAGTATACAAATAAATTACTTCTAACAAATAACAACACTTAGAAAGCAATGGGTCTCTTGAAGGGAAAAAATGGTGAGAGTCTATCCCATAGGGCTTAGGAGGGGATTTTGGATGTGGTCTACCTTGACTTCAGCAAGGCTTTTGACACCGTCTCCCACAGCATTCTCCTCAAGAAACTGGCTGCTCTTGGCTTGGACTGGCGCACGCTTCGTTGGGTTAGAAACTGGCTGGATAGCCGGGCCCAAAGAGTCATCGTGAATGGAGCCAAGTCCAGTTGGAGGCCAGTCACTAGTGGCGTCCCCCAGGGCTCGGTGCTGGGGCCGGTCCTCTTTAATATCTTCATCGATGATCTGGACGAGGGCATCGAGTGCACCCTCAGTAAGTTCGCAGATGACACCAAGTTAGGTGCATGTGTCGATCTGCTTGAGGGTAGGAAAGCTCTGCAGGAGGATCTGGATAGGCTGCACCGATGGGCTGAGGTCAACTGCATGAAGTTCAACAAGGCCAAGTGCCGGGTCCTGCACCTGGGGCGCAATAACCCCAAGCAGAGCTACAGGCTGGGAAAGGAATGGTTGGAGAGCTGCCAGGCAGAGAAGGACCTGGGAGTGATGGTGGATAGTCGGCTGAATATGAGCCAGCAGTGTGCTCAGGTGGCCAAGAAGGCCAACGGCATCCTGGCTTGTATCAGGAACAGTGTGACCAGCAGGGCTAGGGAGGTGATTGTCCCCCTGTACTCAGCTCTGGTGAGGCTGCACCTCGAGTACTGTGTTCAGTTTTGGGCCCCTCGCTACAAGAAGGACATGGAGGTGCTTGAGCGGGTGCAGAGAAGGGCAACGAAGCTGGTGAGGGGCCTGGAGAACAAGTCCTACGAGGAGCGTCTGAGGGAGCTGGGCTTGTTCAGCCTGGATAAGAGGAGGCTCAGGGGCGACCTTATCGCTCTCTATGGGTACCTCAAGGGAGGCTGTAGTGAGGTGGGGGTTGGCCTGTTCTCCCACGTGCCTGGTGACAGGACGAGGGGGAATGGGCTTAAGTTGAGCCAGGGGAGTTTTAGGTTAGATGTTAGGAAGAACTTCTTTACCGAAAGGGTTGTGAGGCACTGGAACAGGCTGCCCAGGGAAGTGGTGGAGTCACCATCCCTGGAAGTCTTCAAAAGACGTTTAGATGTAGAGCTTAGGGAAATGGTTTAGTGGGGACTGTTAGCGTTAGGTCAGAGGTTGGACTCGATGATCTTGAGGTCTCTTTCAACCTAGAAAATTCTGTGATTCTGTGATTCTGTGATTTGGGGGACCTTGGGGAGCTTAAACTGAATTAGACACAAAACTGGAAGTAAGAAAATGAAAGGAAGTGAAGTTTTCAGTTACTGAAACTATGGTAAAAAAATGAATTTTCATAAAATGGAAAACCCTGGGCATAGGCTGGAGCAAAGCTGTTTGGATTCCAAAACTTGAGGACTAAAAGTTCATACTTGACACAGCGGATAAAGACAAGCCATTTAGTTCAAAGGAAGTAATATGATGAAATAATAAGCAAGGGCAGTGTTTTTAGCTGTGGGATTTTAGACTGAATAAAAGATTTTTTGGCTTAATTCTAAATATTAGAAGATCCAGGAAAACTATGTTTCATCACAGTTAATTCAGCAACAAGGAAGCAGGATTTTCAAAACTGCAGAGTTGAAGCTGTCATCCATTTTCATATCAGGTGTATAATCCGGTCTTTATTTATCTTTATTTATTTTATGTATCAATATATCCCTTTTGTAAAATCTATTCCCCTTCTCCAGTTCCTTTCTATTACTACAGAAGATGTTACTGTAACCAGTAACCATTATTTTTTTTTAAACTTTATTTTTATTGTGAAGCACTGGAGCTTACAATATGAGCCAAAGAGATTATAAAAGTTGATAGCAAATTGTGTGTTAACAATAATTTTCTCAATCTGCAAATCAGAACTGTCAGGTAGAATATACACAGCAATCACAGCCTACTGACTACTGATCTGAATACCTGATTATGGTGAGTCTAGCACTCTACCCATTTGTAGACTCTTATTTTACACTCAGTTTACTAGCTCAAAAGGTCAAGGACCATTTTCTTCACACAGCACTAGATCTAGTAATCTAGTTGCTACAGTATTAAAACAATAATCAAAACATATAATATCTAAGATTTCTGTTAACATGCACACAATTAGCCTTACACCTTGGGTGTGAATTAGAATGAAAAAAAAAAAAAAAAAAGAATTTGAGTTATAATTATAATAGTTCCGTTGGAAGGGACCTACAAAGATCATCAAGTCCAACTGCATGACCACTTCAGGGCTAACCAAAAATTAAACCATTTAATAAGGGCACTATCCAAATGGATCTTGAACAGTCACTAGGAAGCCTGTTCCTAGTGGAAGAGCTGTGTTTGACAACCCTCGCAGTAAAGAATTTATTCTTACTATCCAGTCTGAACATTCCCTGGCTCATTTCTGTACCATTCCCATGTATCCTGTCATTGGTTATAAGGGAGAAGAGGTCAGCACCTCCCTCTCGAATTCCCCTCCTGAAGAAGTTACAGAATTATCATACAGAATGTATGTATATTATACAGAAGTTACAGAAGTTATCCCTCAGCCTCTTTTTCTTCAGACTAGACAACCCGAGCATCCTCAGCCTCCCCTCATAGGACATGCCTTCCTGCTCTTTTACCAGATTTGTTACCCTCCTCTAGATACATTCAAGTATCTTATTATCCTTTTTATATTGTGAAGTCCAGAACTGCACGCAATATTCATGGTGAGGCTGCACCAACGCTGAACATAGAGGGAGAATCACCTCATTTGACTGGCTGGCTATGCTGTGTTTAATGCATCTGAAGATGTGTTTTGCCCCCTTTGCTGTTAGGGCACACTGCTGGCTCGTGTTGAGCCCGCTGTCAACCAGCACCCCCAGATCCCTTTCTGAGGACTGCTGTCCATACACTTGTCTCCCAGTCTGTATCTGTGTACAGCATTGCTTTATCCCAGGTGCAGAACCCAGCATTCACCCTTGTTGAATTTCATGCCATTGCTGATTGTCCAATGCTCCAATGTCTCCAATGTCCAAATGCTCCAATGGTCCCTCTGCAAGGCCTCTAGTCCCTTGACAGAGTTTACAGCAGCTCCCAGTTTAGGATCATCAGTGAACTTGCTGAGGACGCATTCATCTCCTGCAACCAGATCATTGATCAAAATGTTGAACAGGACTGGCCCTTGAACGGGGTCCTGGGGAATGCCACTAATGGCTGGCTACCAGCTAGATGCAGCCCCATCCCCTTTAAGTTCTGCCATTCAGCCAGTTCAACATCTATTGTAACATGTACTCGTTCATCTCACAGTTGGACAATTTGTCCAGAAGGATACTGTGAGAGATGGTATCAAAGTCTTCTCTAAAATCCAGAAAGATTACATCCACTGCCTTCCCTTCATCCACCCAAGCTGGAGATCTTATCGTAGAAGATCAAATTACTAAGACAGGACTTTCCCTTTGTGAACCTAGGTTGACTATGCCTGATAACAGCTTTGTTCTTTAAATGCCTTTCAACAGCACCTAGAATATATTCTCTATAACTTTTCTAGGTACTGAGACTAACAGATCCATAGTTTCCTAGTTCTCTTGTGTCTTCCTTGCAAATTGGTGTAACATTGGCTAGCTTCCAGGAGAGTAGCAGTAAATTGAGCTGGTGTTACATTAGTAGGAAAACACAGTACCTGGGTAGATGTGAGGAAAGCCCCTCTTGTCACCCAGTTTGGAGCACGTATCTGGATGGAGAAATAGGAATTCAAGCTCTTACACATCCTCCCACACTGGAGTTTACACTGTTGTTAAAGTTTTATGATAGTATTTATGAGACTGAGTATGAATCTTTGAAGTACTGTCAAGGTAAAGAGATCTAGAATGATAAAAATGAAAAGTGTTTTAGAAGTTTCTTCTGATTGAGGTTGGTTTTCTGCTTATCTATGAGTAAC
This sequence comes from Aythya fuligula, assembly GCF_009819795.1. NCBI lineage: Eukaryota > Metazoa > Chordata > Aves > Anseriformes > Anatidae > Aythya > Aythya fuligula. The sequence goes on along the minus strand of NC_045559.1, from coordinate 24,662,535 downwards.
TGCTCTCTAATTAAATATAATTGTTCAGAACTAGGGAGGACTTCAGGAGTTTAGAGTAAAAATGAGATGAAAAGCATTCTTGTGGTATCTAATGAGGTCTCTGAAGATACAGTGTAAGATTCTAAAAAAAAAAAAAAATAAAAACTTTTTTTTCAGATATGTTAAAGGCAAACTTATCGGAGAATGCATTTCAAAAACAAATGAAGGCTAGAGCTGTAGATAGAAATGACATTCTAAAACATTCAAAAGCCTACTTTTTTCCTTTTTCCTATTTGCTAGGACAGAATTTACTGGCTTTTACTTGAAGTGATTGTTTTTATCAATAGAAAGCTCATGTCTTAAATAGCATCGTTACATTCTGCTTTTCATACCAGAGAACATTATGTGCTCTTGCAGGGTGGGTTAATACACCCTTATCAGTGGCATGAGTGCTTGTTCTCTTAGTAACAAGACACCTGTTTTAGGAGCAAAAGGATAAATACAGCGTGAACTGATGGAGTCTCCTTTGGACACTTGACTAGGCACAACTGGGATCGCACATCGGGAGAGAAAGGTCACTGATAGTGATGTGGTCTTTCTCACAGAAGGCTTCAGTTAAAATTCTAATCCAGAGACTCTTTTTCCTGACTTTCTTTTTATGTTTAATCCCATTAGGATATTCAGGTTTCACTGCAAGCTGATACTATAAGGAAGGCTACAATAAAAAGACAGAGCGCGGGATGTTTCCAGTCTTCTAACGATTCTCATGCAGTTGAATAATCCTGGATTAATTTCAAAGCTATTGAGTTAAGAAGTGTGCTGTTCGAAGCCTTGCAGCCTCTAAAAGGACAAAAATACTGTCCTTTCTCCTTTTTGATAGTAGCTATAATATCCTCATTAAAACCAAATTAGTGGGGGATAAACTGTGGCATCACCATAGCACCTTTGGTGGTTTTGGTTCCCTTTCGTTTTGTGTTCTGTATTCTGACAGTATTGCTTGGGCTGCAGCTAGAAAGGTTATTGGTTGGTGCTTTACCTTAATTTTGTGGAATTGTTGATAGTATTCAAAGTAAGTGTCCATTTCATTATGTCCTGTGAAGCTGTGACACCAAGATAGGCAGAATACAAAGTGAGCAGGAAAAGCAGGGAGCTCTTAAGGCAGGGTTTCCAATATTACCCTAAAGTGAAAGATCCCAGAGCTACTGACATGCTGTCATAAAGGACAGACAATTTTTTTTCTTTCTTGCAGTGCCTCTTTAAAATTAAAATGGATTCAACTATGCCTCACTTGAAATGTGTGAATGCTACCTCTTTCATTGTTACTCTTTGCATAGCTGGAGTTATGGATAATAACATATAATATGCTTGGGGAACCTTGTTTGACACTGTAACCCCTTGTACTTGCAGTGTCTTGCTGCCACTTGTTATTTGTGTGTCTGTGTGTGTTTCAGTAATACAGTCTCTAATTTGGTTTTGCATTTCCATTATGAGCAATGGATAGTTAACATTATATTTTCTAGCCATAGTGTGTATCATCCCCTTTGTCTGTGCATTTGCATAAAACTTGAAAAAGTACCTTCCAGAGTCAGTCCAGTAGAGTGTGTTTTACAGATGCTCAGCCTCTTCTACACCTTTCTCAGGTCTGAGAGAAAGAAGATACAGGAGAACAGCCTTAAAATCTTTCCTGATTTTTTATAGGAAAACACCTTATTCTGAAGTACTATTAACTTTTATATGCTCATAGAAACTTTCATTATATTCCCTTCCTAGAGTACAGAGAGCGTAAGAAGTCCAACAGAGCTGATACAAGATGCGTACATAGGATTGTTGACTGTGTACCAAATTGCTGTAATAGAGGTGGCAACAAGATGCCAGCAACAAGATAATGATTTCTTTTATGTAAGGTGTGGGAATGTTTTCAGATTGAGCTACAAGTTTTTTTAGCTCAAGTTAGAGATCTCCTGAGAGAAAAAAAAAAAAAAAAAAAAAAAGTTTTTACTTAATTTTTGACTGCCCTATTACAGTTAAAATGCTTTTCATACCAGATAGTATATGTAAAAATTGTGTCAACTATTGTGTCAACATGAACTCTTTTCTTAGTGCTTTTATACAAAGATTTCAAAGAACCAAAGAACCTTGTAGTTATTAAATAATGTCCATAAAAGAAAAAAGAAAAAAAGAAAAAAAAAAGCTTGGGAGAGAAACAAAGAACTTTGTTTAGGACAGGCTTGAAACACATTAGTCTCTTATTTATTTCCTCTTGGCTGCATTACATTCAGTGTGACCATCATTACAAACCACACGTATCTTCTGTCCTTAGTTCATGCCATATGCAGACTTTTAGGTTTTGCAGCAGCCAACCTTCTTGAAGTTCTGGGTTCATCTTGCTTGAAGACACACAGAAAGTGCATCTCTGGAACTGAGAATACAACATATCATATCAACAGATTGTATCTTATTTGCAAAAGTAGTTTACTTCCCCTTCAAAGAATAAAACAATGTCCATTATATGTGCTGTCATGCCTTTCATTCTTTAGTTTTCTCAGATCTAGAAGCTAGTGAGGATTTTTTTTCTGATATTCTTAATTTATTTTTCTCAACAGAAATACCCCAAACTTAAAAAAAATAAAAATAGAGTCCACAGTTTTACTTTTGCTTATTTTTCTAAAGCTTCCTAATTGTGTTAGAAAATATAAAGAAAATCATATGCTTTCTTCAAAAGAATACCTTCTGATTAAATAGTAACATCCTATTAAAAGAAAATTATTAGCATAACTGTTAATCTAGAGATTTTAGCTGTCATGGAGTCTAGAATGGTAACTGTGATTTCATGGAGGGATTGGCTGGGACAAGCAAAAATCCCACGCATTCTTAGAACTGAAATACTCAAGTCTCTACTTTAAATTTTCATCATAAATACTGGTGAGAGCACGGTATGACAGTCATCTTTTCCAGGAGCAATGCCAACTTAAGCATCTCTCTCCTTGCCTGCAGCTATGCATGAACTAGATGGGAGACCTTCTTTTTTTCTTTTCATTTTTTAATGGGCTATTTTCTAGGATAAGGTTCCCAGTCTTTCTGTACTAGCATAATGGAAGAGATAGGTGAAGGAATGAGCAATTGGGTTGAGAAGAGTGGCAGTGAGTGCTGCTAAAGTCAGCTTTTGCTTTATTTGTGTGATGTGAAAGAAATTCACACCGACATTGGGTTGAAAGCTCCTGTGAGTGAGAAGTTATACCTGTACAGAGAAAACCAGAGAGATGACTTTAAATAAACAAGAGTTTCATGTCCAGACATTGCAGATGTGATTTGCTGGTAAAAACACACTATACACTAGAAGTACATTTGCATTGCTATTAATCTATTAAATAAAGCATAAATACTTCGTGTGTGTATACCTGAAGCCATTCACTAGGAAACATAAAGCAGTGCTCCTATAACCCAGAGGAGCAAATATGTAGCAAACAATGCATTGTTAAACCGGAGTCAAAAGCCACAAAATTATTAAAGAACTAATACAAAGAGAATGGCATAAAAGGAAAGGTTATATCTTCAGCTGCTGTATAACAGTTTGGTTCAATTAACTTCAGGGGAGCGATTTCAAGTTATTTTGATGGCGTATCTGTCCTGACAGAAACATATAGCTAAATTTTGTTCCATTAGGTATTCTGGGCAATATTAGTGAGTGAATTCACTTGCATAACAGCTGCTGAAATAGTAAGTTATTTTCCTAAATATTCATAGTTAGACAACAGCTCACCAAAGCTTAATAACTATTTGAAGCATTTTAAAGTATGTAAAGATAAAGGATGTATAATCTCCCCTTGCTATAAGCAGAAGGTGAAGCCTTAGAAGCATCTAAATCTAACACAACTTGTAGTTCCTAAAATTGTTTTTATGAGCATATGAAGGGTGGTGGTGTAAATAATAAATACAATGAGCTTATTTTCAAGTTGAGAGTTAATTTCTGTGTGTACCAGTACAAAATAGTTTTTTTAATCAGCATATTCTGGCTCTGTCAACATCTATACCATTAGAAAGAGAAAGCTTGCCACATTTTCTTAATTATGAAAAAGACTTTTGTGATGATTTAAAACATTGCTTTGTCATGTCAGAGGAACAGCTAACCATTATGATGGATCTCCTCTACATTTATGCTGTTCTGTGCTGAACTTGTTTTGGATCTCAGGATCAGGCGTGTTGGTGTCAGGCTGGTATCTTGGTCAGTGGGCAATATCTACTGCTTTAAAGGAAGGTCTGGAAAGCTCAACAGAGCATAGATCTGTCTCTTTGGGGAAATTAATGTAATACTGTTGGTTTGTTTTCTGGAAATCAAATGCTCACTTCCTTCACCTACATAGTTACTTCATACATAGTCTGCACCACTATCTACTAGTCATGGGTTCTTGCAATCACTTTTCACTGTCAGATGTTTGCTGGGCTCTGAACAAATGTGAGAAGAACCAGCAAAAGAATTGGTAGCTGTCTATTTAGGTGTCTTTTTCTCTAAAGATGGAATGAAAATTTACTTTACAGCTTTGTCCTGTCTGTGCCTGACTAGGACCATCATCATAGTCTCCAGCATTTTGGGGATGCCACATTACAGAGCCCTTACTTGGAGACTAAGTAGAGTTTGGGCCCAGTTGCCCAGAGAAAAGCATATAATCTTCCAGTTTAACGCATTTTGCTTACATTCCTATTTCTATATTAGTTGCCCTTATTCTTCTCTATGTAGCTAAGTTTCCTGTTTAACATGTGACAAAAGATTAATACCAGATACCCTCCAGGAAACTTGTCCAGCAGTATCAGTCAGAGAATGGAGAGAGCGGATGTTTCCATGCAGCAGCTACATTTGTCATGATCACGATGGATTGAACACAGGAAATGATGTGTTACACAGATCACTGAGGGACAACTTGCCAGCAGTGCTTTCAGACAAGCCACATGAATGCTGATTCAGTGATTCAACAATTTGGAGCCAGTAATGACCAAGATGACACCATTAATCTTATTTCATTTATGATCATTAACTAGAAATATTAAGTTGCTACAGTAATTAGCTCCTTAAGAGATACTATTGTTTGGGCGGCTTTCAGCCTTCATTTTTCCTATGTTCCCTTTTGTTGTGCAGCAGTCTGGTAGTTAAGAGCTTCTTAAATCAGCAGTGATCTCACTCCCCATCAATATTGATTTTAACGATGCCAGCCAGTGTTGTTTGCAGCACCTTCTACCTCAGAAACAGAAGATTTAACATCTTCTCACCTTCTTTTCCGTCTTCTGCATGTTTGCAGTTTAACACAATACTGTGTTAAGAACATCCCGCCATTGTAGGCACTAATTTAGGTGAATGCTGACTTGAGGGCTATTTTGCTATTATGCTGCCATAGAGGAATGTCACTAATATATTATTATGGGAGAAACAAAACTGTCACCTGACAGAGCAATTCCATTCTCTTGTGCGTTCAGGCTGTTCTCCCCCTTCATACAATTATCTATGTCATCCAGCGGGCATGCATGATACATTAAAGATACAGAAGATTAAAATCTTCCCAGGAACCGTCTGAATAGACACTCATAACTGTATGAGTAAAATTTTAGGGAGTTGAATTATGACCAGTATGATTGCAACTGGTGAGCAAGATCCCACCGGTGCTGGTGGGGTGTGTGATTGGATGTTGCAGCCAGAGGGATGCCTTGCAATATCTGCTCCCTAGGGTGTTGCAGAATGGGGGGATGCCAAGGCAGGCACAGTGTTATAGAAACAGATACTGTAGATACAGAAATATATGAGCCCATAAAGGAATGCTAGTGCAGACTGGAGTAGACCCAGGGTTTTTTGATTCCCTGCCTTTAACCACAGGATTTAAATTTCTTTTTAAATAATAGCAATGAACCGTTGTGGGTGAATGTGAAAGGAGACAGGCAACAGTAAATGCTGGGTAGGGAATTCAGCTCCTGGGAGAGTACTGTTTCTGGAAATGCTGATCAGAAAAGCTGTTTTTATATAATTCTTGTTAGCTATAGCATTTTTGTTTGTTTTAAGTTATCAGGCAAGCATCCCACATATTTGGAATTGGTTTTATTTTATAATCCTGTTTTGCTCTTAATTTGGATGATTTTGGTATAACATGGGCCCAGTAACACCATTGGAATCAATTACGTTTTTCTAGAGAACTGGTAGCAGTAATTTTTTCACAATGCTCCATGTAATACAGACTTCTCTGTGTTTATTTCTCTTTCCTGTCCCGCCCCTCAATGGTGATTACTCCATGCATTTCAGCATTGTGGCCCAGCTAGGGCAGGAGATGTGGTGGCCTGATAGCCAGAGCCCTGGTGGATGGAAAAGAAGGAGCCGCATGTTTGAATTGCCCCAGCTTAAGGCATCCTAAAGTCTGAGTGCTTAGGGGGAATCCTAACCCAGCCTGACTAACAACAGAAAGGTCTTTTCCTTCTGCCCCAGGCCTACAGTAGAGCACTGCTGAAGTTAGACCCTGAGCAGACAGAGGAAGCTCCAAGCATGCAGGCCTGAGCCTTGAGACGCACCCTGTGTAATGTGCTGATTATTGGCTGGCTCTGAGCGCCTTCCTCCTCAGTGTCTGGGAGCACTGAGTCACATTTTGTGAAGGCACCTCAGATCTCTGGAGAGAAGCAGAGGATTCACCTGGAGACTCTCAGGGACACTTCACTAGCTGTTGTTTTCCCTTGATTACAGGGTACCTTTCTGAGGCCATCTCAATCACCCTGGTAGGCCAGGCTCTTATTTTTCAGGCTTTGCATTGCCTACATTAACCATGTTAAATTAGAGAGTCAGAATCTAGGCTGTAATTTTTCCATTTCTAACTATGCAATATTAGGATATAAGAAATTACTCCCTGGTAAAGTGTGAAGTCTTTGTATGAGCTGCATACATAGGAGAACCACAAAGTACAAGATAAGTAGTTCTCTTTTCCTAGCTCTAGAAAGCACAATGCCAGGTTTGAAAGTACAGTAATAGAAGTAAGGTGGGGAGGAAGAAAAGGTTATCCAAAGTTTCTGAAACTTTGCTGAAGTATTTACCTTATATTTTGGTTAAATGGCTGTGTCAGTGTTTGTATTCTGTCAGGGTACTTGATTCATGGAGAGAAAGTTCATTAATTAGAGATAACTAACGCTGTACAAGAGCTCACAGTGTTTTACAAGCATGATCAGAATGCCAGTTCATAAGTCACAGACAAATCAGTACAGGAATATGGGAAAGGTATTTACAGAATATCCACAATAACATTACTATATGCTGCACACACATCCATTTTTAAAAAAAAAAATATATATATATATATCAGTGGTCATTGCAGTTTGTACAGGAACAAAAGCTATTGTTATCAGGTTGAACTTCAGTAGTTTTGTGTGACACACAAAGGCTCTGAGGTGCTTCAGCTACATTTTTGTTTGTTAATGGTGGCATTCTTGAAATTGCTGGTGTGGCAGCACAGTGCTGTGGAGTTACTTGAGCTGGCTGTGAGCAAGGTGGGGCAGGAACAGGGAACAGAGTGGTGGTGCTGCTCAGTACCCAGGCCAGGCTGGCTCCATGCTAATTTGGTGTCATGGCTTCTGCTACCAGAGCTTATTCTATCTGCAAGACTCTCTCTCATGCCATGTAGGCATATTTTGAGGGGTGCATGGTAACACTGATTAGGACCAGGTTTAGGGCACATAGAAGTTGCATGTTTCTTAGTCACAGTCGTGCAAATACATCTCTGCTGTTCTAGTCCCGAGATGTTCCTGACACTGTCATTTGTATTTAGTAACAGCTTCTGTAGCCATTTTGTGATATGCATAATAGTAAAGGAAAAGAAAAAATATCCTTAATTCAAGCCATTTGAACTTAGAAGAGACTGCTCTTTATTTCAATGTACTTTGGATCTGACATGACTAAATGTCTTTCATTGGAGTCTATTTGGATCTAGAGTCAAAAAAAAACAGTCTGCAGAGAAGACAGTATGCCTGCCATTACATCTCCAAAAATAATAGTTGTGCTTTGATCATCTGTTTCTGATCCTAGTTGAAATTATCTGTGACATTGTGCCATTAGAAAGCTGTAATGTGTAGTGTCAGGTATAGGTTATTACAAAGATGATATGAGGAAAAGTATGACTAATGAGTCATAGCAATGACTCTGTGAGTCTTCCTAATAATTCATATGGTCTTTTAATAATAATCTTAAGAGTTCTGATTTGGTAAAAGAAAAGAAAGGAGGGTAGTTGGGCAAGTCAGCCATACAGTACAATGGAACAATGGAGACGGAAGTGATTTATTGCTGGGCTGTGTAAAGGCTATCGGCTCTTCAGGCTGTATGCTCACAATGCATATTTGAAATTCAGATCTTATTTCCGTGTATTATGTTGGTAAAGAGGATGTGACATGACTGAAATCCTGTCATAGGTTTCAAGATCTGGCATAAAGATTTGACCAGTTCTGTTTTCACAGAAAGAGTCAAAGATGCTGTGGCACCAAGTGTAGGTAACTTCCTCAGGTTGCCACACAAATGTAGGGAAATGGGATAATCCCTTGCTTCAGTGAGCACTTGAAACAAAATTGAGACCTGAAGATTTTTTCAAAATACAGAGCGGACTTTTTGTTCTGGGACTGTCCCAGACAAAGTGGGAAATTCAGTCACCCTTGTTTAGAGGCATGAGAAATGGTGCTTCACAGACAGTAAAATCATAGAAATATTTAGTCTAATTCATGTGTCTGTCTAACACCAGTCTGAAGCAGTTGTACCTAGGTCACAGGGGCCATAGATCGATCGATTGATCAATCAATCTATCTATCTATGGAAAACTTGCAGAAAGTCAGAATCCAGCTTCCTTTCTAAAAGTTAAAGAGATAAATAAAAAAATTTCTTGATTATTTTGCTGTGTTCCTCAGTAGTTTCTTGTTGTAGAATGCTCTCAGCTGAGATCCAAAATATATAGTTGTGCAGCTTCTTAGCTGGTTGATCAGATTCTTCTCTGTATAGAATTATAAAAATATAAAACAGTTTTTACTGTTTGAACGGGTTGCTGGTATTGGCCTATGTTGCACATACAGAACACAGTAAAAGCTTATGGTGTGGCTAATCATAGTTTAATTGGTCTGGCTTTGCATTTATTTAACATCTTGTTAAAAAGCAGAAAAATGAATCACTGAGAAGTATTTACTATGACAGACCAGCCTAACAGCAGGACAAGCTTCTGCCAGTCAGGAAGCCAATCCTCGACTGTTCTTGTTCCTTTTAGAATCAAGGTAGGTATAAAACACAACCACAAATATAAGACAAACAAGGGACTCAGTTCTGATATATTAATTTTGCTTTGTGAGTATCTTCACTGAAAAAATCAGCTTTACAGCATATATCCATTGTTATTTCTGTAGCTGTAATGCTGTCTATATCCTACAGAGAACAGTTCTCCTCTTTACCCATCCCTCTACAGTTTGCGTTTCAAAGCTGAAATCCAGTGCATTCACTATTGACAGTTCAATTACTGTATTCTTTTCAGTTCACCTCATACACTGCTCTCAAATTCATCAGAAAATGTAAAATAGCCTGTTGAATTTTCCCCTTGGTGATACTACAATAGATGTGAAAGAAAAGCCTCCAGCATGAGCCTTCCTAAGTGTTAACAGATCATGAAAATTGCCAACAACTGTTGTGCTGAGTATCATAATCTGCAAAAGGAGGGCCAGCAATTCCACAGTGGTGAGAAGAGAGCACTTGGTGTTTGAGCTGTGGTCACATTTGCCTTTCAAGTCATTTCAGCCTCCATAACACACTTTGTGGGAGAAGAAAGCCAATGCAGCTGCCTTTGCTAATCAGTCAGTATGTCCCAGCCCCTCAGGGAGGCAGGCAAAGGCAGATACGTACTGAGACACACAATCCTTGCTGATTAACAGTGAAAGCTGGTAAAGTTACTCTCTAAGCCTGTCTGGCCCATCAGTTCCAGAAATGTAATTTAGATGATTATCTACATGCCCATTAAACCTTGTGACCCATTGCTAGTCTGTTTGAAGTTTGCCTGCTTAAACTTGCTAATAGGAAGAATAGAAGGATTAACTCAGAGGTCATGAAATAAGAGAGCAGTAAAGATGACAAAAAAGCAGAGGAAAACTTCCTTCTGTGTATATTTGGTAAGGAAAAAGAACTACACCACCACAGTCATCTCAGCAGATACTGTTACTTTATGGAGCAAGCAAGCCATCTGGAATTCAGGCCATTTAATACTTTTTTATACTTTCAAGCTATTTTGGTCAGATGTACAAATAAAACGTGCTACCTGTATGAGAAATGTTTTTGAGTTCGGTGTTTCCAGAACATAATGCCACATGTTGTAAAAAAAACATGGAACAACTGATGTGTGATACATGTTACTGATTTTGCTGAGGGTTATAGTGCGTAGATATAAATCAAGAAGCACATAACTTAAATCAATAACATTAGAGTAGTCACAGTCTTCAGAATCAAAGCCACCCTTGTTCTCTTCAGGTAGGGACTCCAACTATGACAGTTGCTTATGAATTTAAAGGTAGTCTTTTTGTTTGTTTGTTTGTTTTTAAACTATATGTATCCAGCCTTAGTGTCAACCACAATTGGAATCTTCCATCTGGAACTGTTAACCTTCTTGTGTTGATTACACCAGCAGTTGTTCTCACCTTGAAAAATATATTTTCCCCAAAGTTTTAGGAAAGTCACAAACTTCTATTGCTGATCCTTATTCTTCCATTGAATGGCATGTGCTCAGCTGCTAACAACCAGATTGCACTGGAGGACAGAAGTTATTCATAAATCTCATTCCATCAGTGTTGTCTGAAAAATAAAGTAGATGCCAATATCTTCTGGGAAGCCTTGTAGAAAAAAGATCAAAGGCTTCTGTAGTTTATTTAAGAAAGACCAGTTGTGAGTGGCTTAGTGTCTGAGCATGGCATGAAAAGTGAAACAGCCATGACAGTGAGCCACCATACACAGAAGTCCTCTGAGCTTCAGTAAAGAATTTGAGTAGTATGTAGTGCAGGTGGGCCAATGTCTCACCCTGTCATTCTGTAAGTCCTTTACTTGTAAATGAATGTTGTGCCCTATGTCTAACACTCTGAAGGAAAAGATTTCTTCTCAATCCAGTGATAGAATGGAGACTTCTTCATTCACATCGTGAAATTCCTAGTGAAGTTTGTCTTTTATAAGTCATTTTGTTTAAAGGATCTGTGAATCTGTGTAATTCACTAACCTGTTGTCAGTGTTCTGGCTAGCATTTTTACTTTATAACTATCTCAAGTCATACACCCTTTAGTTGTATTTAGCATTCCTGTTCCATGTGTAAGAAACAGGTTTATTTGTGATTAGAAATATCTGTTTTGGTTATGCCTGTAACTCCTATGTCCTTCAGTACGCCTTGATTTATAATATGTGTGTAGACACCTGCAACATCTCTTACCTCTAATAGGCTGGATTACAAATAGGGTTTGGGTCACTCAGACCTCTTAGTGTGAGTTCCTCAAAAGAAATTAAGTGCTTCAGCAGGGAAGTTCAGACTTTGTCAAACTAAAAACATCCCATCCCTTAAGAAATGGACACCTTTAAACTCCTGACAAAACAACTAATAACATTCCTTTTGTGTTTTAAGATAAGATTAAGATCTCACAAGAGACTTGGAGATATTTGGTGTCCACTGATTACATTTTGTAAGAAGCAAAATACTTTTCATAATGTTTCACTGGAGAAACTACAGTAATTACTAATGCAAATTAGCAGAAAATTATCTGGTGATCTTACTACCCACTTTACCCCTCCCTTTTTTCAGAAAAAGGGTGAATAGAAAATAATAAGTATCAGGAATGTATACAGCTAAAGATTTAACTGTTGCTTCTTTAACAATGAAAGCAAGTTAGAAAAAGCTGAGAGAACTTTGTAGGAAGTGTCATGTGAAAAGGGTCCAGACAGAAAAGGAGTGGAAATCAGTTGCCTAGATATGCACATCTTGTTACATCAGAAATTCAGTATCACATCTCAACTCAAGCTGCAATCCCAAAGAGAATGAGACTGTGCTTACTTGCCAGTTGTGTGTAAGTGCTTAGTATTCTGAAGATACTTTTTACACCTTAATGAACCCAAATGGCCATAAATACCTGTGTTTCAGTATCTGTACCAAACCCTGAGTGTTTTTGACATGTCACCTGATATGTTAAAGAAATTCCCATGACATGTTGCTGCTACATGAATTCCTTCCATTAAATATGTTGTCAGAACTCAAGAACCTTACTGACAACTACAGTTCATATCTGTCTCCCTTGTGCTATTCATTTCCTGGCCCAAAAGCTCAGTGTTGTTCATAGGTATGGAGTTCTAGATGAAGATATATATAAGAAAAAAAAAAAAAAGGAAAAGAAAGAAAATGAGACTGAAGAAAAAAAATGTTCAAGGTATAATTTTATAATTTGTTTTAATTAAAATAAAAGCATCCTTAAATATCATTATTTACTTTGCTGTAACAGCATTATCAAAAGATGAAATGCTTGACAGAAAAGTTGCAAGGTATTCATTTAGTGGTTACTGCTGCTTTATTTTTGAGACAGACATTTGACACTTTGGAATTTTATTGTGAGAGAGGGTGGATGTGATGGAAATTAGTTCTGATGTTACCAAAAATCTCTGGGAGATGCCAAGTAAATTCTAGACAAAAGGGAATGCTAATAGAATGCAGGAACTGAGTAACAATATGATGACAACAAAAAGACCCAGAAAATATTTGGGGAGAGCTCTAATCCCCATGGCTTCATGAGGTTTCAGATGGAAAACATGAAGATTGAGTGTGTTTTTCTGCAAGGAAGTATGCACGCTTAACTTCACATTCTGTGGACATTTCCAGCAAAGTCAGTGGGATAACTTGTTCTGAATAATACCATATGTCTCCATCTTTGCAGGCCCAAAGTCTTAAGTAGAATTTATTAAGTCTGGGATGTGTATAATTGCATCCATGTTCACAATTGTCCAGTGCTAAAACAGGACAATCACTACTTGTTTAGTCCTAAAACAGAAACATATTCATAGTGCCTATCAATGGCACTGGCTTTTCTCTTCTAATTTTTTATTCTTTTTCATGATGACAAGCTTTGATATTTATGAAAAATGAACTTGTTCTTTAGACAGGAATAAACAAATGTTCATTTCAATTTTATGTGAATTATTACATTAGTATTTCAGCAAGGCGTATTGATTGATGACACTGAGCCATTGATAAATATCAAGGAGTTACTTAAACATTTACGGGGCCTTAATCCTCTCTTTTGAACTAGTTTTACACTGGTATTTTCTGATGTCTTTACAAGTTGCTGGGACACAATAATCTGCTAAAATAATCAAAACTAACAGAAGATATTCTCCATGTCTTCCTTCCTTCCTTCCTTCCTTCCTTCCTTCCTTCCTTCCTTCCTTCCTTCCTTCCTTCCTTCCTTCCTTCCTTCCTTCCTTCCTTCCTTCCTTCCTTCCTTCCCTCCTTCCCTCCTTCTTTCTCTCTCTCCCTCTTTCTCTCTTTGTCTGTCTTTCTGCCTTTCTGTCATTCTGTCTTTCTGTCTTTCTGTCATTCTGTCTTTGTTTTGCTGTCTGTCTTTCTGTCTTTGTTTTGCTGTCTGTCTTTCTGTCTTTGTCTGTTTTTCTGTCTGTCCATAGAGAACATCAAAACAAACATCAAAAGTAACAAGATACTTGACCTAACTATACTTATCTTGCATATACCTTTAACATTTCTCCCTGAAAACATTTTACCAGCAGTATTAAATCAAATGCTTTCAAGTATTCTGTATCTGTTTTACTCAAGACAAAAAAGCATGTTCAATTAAAGCTTTACCTGATTATTTGAAAATTGAATCCTTTTTTACTTTTAATAGTAAAATACCTTAAAGTACAGTACAAAGCACAATGCACCTTATGTATTTTGGCAAATATGATTTCTTGTTCTTCCTTTCCTAAGTTCAGTGGTCAGCAGACAGCTTCCAGTTGTCAGCACAAATCTGCAAGCTACTCAAGTTCATTAAGTCAAACACTCCTGTTACTGTTCTTTTTTGTTTGCAGTTAAAGACTTCAGGTTTTACTCTATCAAACCTTTGTATTCTTTGCACTGCGTGAGTTAACAACCCTAACCTAGGAGTCAACAGAGAACATGAAATCCTCTGGCTGATGGTTCATTGAGAACCAGGGTAAACTGAGGTCTTTATGAGGATCTGGAAATACCACAATAGAGTTAGAAAAAACAAACAAACAAACACAACAAACAAAAAAACTATGCAGCAAGATTTATATATTTGTGGCTATATATTGGATCCTAGGAATCCATAAAAAAAAAATAAAAAAAATAAGTGCAGATGCATGATGGAAGACCTGCCTTTTAATCTTCTTATTGAAATCTCAGAAGATGGCTTTTGAAATCTCTGGAGGGCGTGGAAGGATTTGGAGGTTGATTTTTTGTTTGTTTGTTTTGTTTTTTTTTTGTTTTAAGTCAAAACTCAGATTCTGTGGCTGGAGCTCTAAATGAACACTATAGAAAGAGCCACTTATGAGTTCTGGATCCAGATTCTGATTTAAAACCTGAATTCCCATGCTCCAAAGTTTGCAAGGTGTCTTTGATAGGGACACTATTGGCTTGGTACTTCCCTGCTCTAAGAACAAATTTCATTACAATCCAGCTGTTAAGTAAGAACTTGTAAATAACCTTTTTTTTTTTTTTTTGACATCCATCCTCAGCAAAAATCTACTAAATAGTCTCCATATGATAGAATGGATACATCTAATGAATGCCAAGGTACAGATAGAGATACTGGGTTTTATGGTAATCTGTGAGTTTCCTTGTTTTCCACTCTTAGCTAATTTCATAGTATTCCATAACCAAAAATTACTCGTATCTTGCTCTGGCTTGTGGCACTAGTGACATTATCTCCTCTCCCCTTGCAATCCATCTGTACTGTAGAAATACAGCTTTCTGTCTTCTCAAATTGTGCTATTTTGGTAAACAGTTAAATTAAACTTAGAGCAGCTCTTGGACTGTGTTAATATATGTAAGTGTGTATGTGTGGTCCTTGCCTATGCATGTACAAGTAGGTCTCTGCAGTATGGATACAAAACAAATGGCAGGAACATATGACTGAAGAATTTATTCATTTCAATAACCTTAAGATCAAAATACTTTACAAGGGTTATGATGACCGAAGGAAAGCACTACAGTTGTCTCTACAAACAGCAAATTCACTGAACAGAACAGCCATGTGAGAAAAACATCTACAGCAGTAGATCTCAGCCCCTGGCAGGTGCACTTGCAGTGGTATTTCAGTATTTTGTTTCTGGTATTCAAAGCTTCTTGTCTGTACAACAATGATAACCTCTGCCACTGCTGCTCCCTATTGATTTGTGCATTCCTTGTTCCACTGTAACATTTTGATTGTTACAGAGGGTTGAAGAAACTAAAGCTCATGTTTAGAGCAAAACCAACAAGATAAAATTAACAACAGTACAAGATTAGAGTACTTTGCTTCTCTTGACTCAAATTGTTTGGGACTTAAATTTTCTTATCTTTCTACCTCCCTCTTCCCTTTGTCTTTCTCACTTTTCTCATTTCCTTTAAGAATTCTTCTGTATGTTGTTATGAGGATGTAGACTGGTTGGGGGAATGTGATTGCAATTAATATTAAGAGATTTCACTCTCATGAGCCTTCCATTTCTCCATCTGTAAGAGGAAAGTAGGTGTCTGGAAAACTTCCAACCTTGCAAATAAACTGCTATGTCCCAAGCAGAACTGGAAAAAAAATGTACGAAGGATTGTAAGGTCATCTAGGTCAGGTAGTAAAACACAAAACAAAGTGAACATTTCTGCTGATGCCCTTTTTCCCCGTTTGCAAGCAAGGGTAGTGAACTCTTAACAATTGCATCAAACCACTGAGCACTTTAGGGGCTGTTGGTGAACCGCATAGCAAGGTCTTGGAGAACTGCGATACCAGGACATGGACTGTGAATCTTTGACTGGACAGATACATTAGTTGTCCAGTTCATTGGACAGTGCAGAACGTATTTGGATGTAGGGAGCAGTTCTGCTTCTTTACACCTGAGCCTTCAGAGATCTCCAGTTTGTTTGGCAGGTTGCTAGCACTAGGCATTCAGTCCCAGGCCTGCTCTCTCCTGATGAAGGTAGAAAAAATGCACTGTAAGCTTTTAGAAACAGACGAGTCCCAGTATTGCCCACTCTCACAATACACAGACTGATCCCAGTAGTGTTATAAGGCAGTGCTACCCTCCAAAAAACCTTAAGAGCAAAATGTACAGGACATCCATAGTGAAGACAGCAGCTAAAAAGCAAACAAAGCATTGTAGACCATAGTGGGAGAAATTTGCATTATATGTCACTCTTAGCAATTCTTAACTTTCAGTAGGCAAGATATAATGCCCTGCATGTTTGGTATTTTATTTTATTTTATTTTATTTTATTTTATTTTATTTTATTTTATTTTATTTGAGTTGGGAAAGCATTTGTGCTGAGGGATGGAAGGGTATTTGACTCACAGAACCCTAACTCACTTCAGTCCACTTGAAAAATATACTTATGTATGGACTGACTTCAATTTGGCACTTGGTTTTGGCCACATATTTCAAGGAAAAATTGTGCACGTGCCTGGGATGCATTTTCAAAACCAATAATAAACATCCATAAGTCTTTTGGAAATATGTGTGATGACCAGCATGTATTCCATAGGACACAAAGGCAAATTCAAACTGTAAGAGAAGAGGCCTTGAAATTTCCAGCAGAGACACTGAGGCTAAACTGCATGAAATATTTGCATGTCAAAGAAGGGAAAGCGATAGGAAAATGGCGACATGGGAGGGGAATGACATGGTTTGTTGTCTTCATGTGTTTCTTTTCAAATAGATGCATGTTTTATGTTGACATTATGAAACAGTTTATTTAGTAATAAAATTACTATTTTTTTCTTAGGTTGTTTAATATTATTTTTTATATTTTATTGTTGCAAGTGAGGGCTAAAGTTACATTCAGCTGTTGCTATGCCAGTCTGCAGTAACCCCACTGAAGTAACTGAAGCTATTGTAACCGAGTACAGACTGTAGACTTGTGCATTTTGCAAAGCATCTGGAAACTCTGGTGGATTGGAGCCAAAACCATAACTCACTGTTATTGCTGTGATTATGTGATGATTTTACAACATATAATATCCCATTTTCTTAACAGCAGTCTTTTAGATGCAAACCTCTGGGAACTGATATAGTTTTGTCCCTAACTTTTGTTTCTTGCTAGCTTGGGTAAAGGTGATATATTTAAGACCAGGTAAAATGTATGTGTTAGAATTGAGTATGACAAACTTTTTACACATTACATAAGCAGTTCAGTCATTCAAGCCAGATTCCAAAACAGAATCAAGGGCATCATAACACACCTGAGCTTAAATAATAAAAAATCATGAAGGACAGAATCATTCATTCGATGTTTGAAAGACTGAGGTACTCTCCTTACCAGTGTAGTTTGCCTGGGAACTTCAGGGTCACTACTTGAAAATAACACACCAGTAAAATAGAACAAAGCAAGTTTTATAATCTTTTTATTTTATTTATATATATATATATTTATTTATTTATTTTTATACACCTCTGTCTATCTCTAGAAGTATAAATTAACTTAACTGGTATTTCCTGTTTTGAATATCGATCCTGAGACAGGATCATTTATTTTTATCTCATAGGTATCTTTGGTCCTTGGATTTTCAGAAATTGTCCACCAAATTTCATATTTGAATCATTGTATATAAATAAATAATCTATTAAAACAAACATGGGCTAAATCAAAACAGGAGTTTGATGGGATGTAAATTAATTGATGAATGTGATAGTTAAGTTCAGAAATACTGATCATTGTTTACTCATGCTTTCAGTTGCTCTATAGCTACCTTGGCTATCAGATGTCTAAAGAGATTTTTTGTAAAGCTGATGCGGCAGATTTGAAGTTGATCACTGTTGTGTGGTTGCTGTTTTTTTTTTGTTGTTGTTTTTTCATAAAAAGAATCTTCAGCACCAAACTTTCTTTTGCTTTCTCTAGTCTTACTGGAAACTAAGAATAACACATCCCAGCTTCTTTGTCTTTTGTATGACCCTGTGGTTTCCCATTCCTTATTCTAAATTACCTTCTCTGGTTGTTTTCTAATCTCTCTTGCAGATTCTTTCTCTCTGTGTCAAAATACAATTTTCCTGATGAAGCTGTTTTATCTGATAAGAGAATTATACTCTTCTTGTGCTGTAGATTGACTAATGCTTCACTAGGGGGCTGAAGTTTAGGTGGCCTTAGTGCATGATGAATACTGGAGGTTCAGTTGTGTTCTTCTCATAAATGGTTGCTGCCCTTCATTAGTAGCATGATACAACCTTAAATCATTCTTGTAACGTTTAGTGACGTCCTTAGTGGTTCCTTCTGAATCACATTCTGGTCATCATCCTGGATCAAAATATTTAAGTGTATAGTAAGTTATCAGAGAACCTTTTTGATTTACTTATGGAATTAAGTCCTCCACTGTTCCAAATTAGTATAGATGTCCTAAAGCACCAACATCTGTAATGATCTCTTATATAGCTGGATGATAGCTTGTATAGCTGGATGATATGTTGATATACAAAAAGATGGTTCCCTGTTACTTTAAATATGAGAATCTAGCTTCCATATCAAGAAAAAATCTGTTCATTTAGGCTTCATTTAAGACAGAATATGTGCAGTATCAAGTAGATGCTAGAATTTGTAATTATCTTTTCGACAGTCAGTCCAAGCTATCAGTGAAGGACATCGATTGCAGATGGAGGTTCCAAGGAGGAACTTCAGACAAAACTGGATTACTGAGAAGGTCTTCTAGGGTGCTCATTCCCTCCACAGGGACACCTTTGATTAGTAGTAAGTTAGCCAAATGATGGGATGCACCAGCTCTTTGCTATATCACTTTGTTGATATCTGTTGCTGCCAGTGAGCTGTTTGGCACTGTCTTCTCAGGAGGGGTACAGTCACTGCTTGTATAAAGCCTCCTAGACTATTTCAAAATATTTAACCAAGTTTGCTGGACTGCAGTATCTGGCATTTGAATTACCTATGACAGTGTATCTCTACCAGCTTTGAGACTGTATCTCTATCAGCTTTGAGACTGTTCCAATCCAGATTGTTCTATGAATCTATGGGTCTAAAGCCCATGAAACTTGGTGGAGTGCAAAAGCTGTTGATAATATCTCAGATACATGGATACATGGTTTTATAAGCTGCCATTTATTTTCTGAGTATTTCCATCATAATTAGATTAAAGAACTCATCATGCTTCTCTACCATTACTCTGACATTTTGAAGTAGAGAGTTCATTGAGGTCAAACAGAATACCATACACTCCTTCATTTCACATCTAATCAAAACTCCATTCAGAGAAATTTGAGTCATACGTGTGAAAGTAAATGGGATTAATAATTAGTAATTCATTTGGTTATTTAAAATATATATTTAATTGAAATTGATTTTCCTGTTATGAGATATTCTAGATAAATATTCTTTCTGATTGAAAATTCTGGATTCATTTTTAGAAACCTTTCTTTTCCTTGAAGGAAAACTCACTCCTGCTAGCATTTCTTCCTTGTTGCACTACTTATAATTAACTTTATAGTTGCATATCTGTAGAGAATTGCTTTTGCCCTGTGAATTATTTCTTTTATAGTAACAGTTAGTTAGATGTCCATCTATAAAACAAAGGAATGTCCTATCAAGCAGAAATAATAAATGAAAAACAGATATTTGGCAAAGGACGTTATTGCTCTTTCCTTTTGCCCATCACTATTTCTTAACTTTTGTGAGTAATAGATTATGTAGCTTCTCCCAGACTTTTTAGATATGTTGTGGATGCCCTTCATTGGAAGACTTTAAGCATGATTAGTGAAACTGCTGGTAAACTTGATCTTGTCTCAGCATAGGAGGTGAACTGGATGACCTCATGGATTTCTTTGCTTGTGGGTTCTTTCCTACTTTGCATGTTTGTGGTTCTCACAGTTCCCACTCATTTTGTAAAAAGCTGTACCATGATGCATTTAGTTTGGTCTAAACTGGAAATTGAACTGTTTTCAGCTGCTAATGATTTGCTATATCTAAGTTTCCTAAGTCTTGATAACTTCTCTTTCCATTCAGTTCTAAAGCAGTGAAACAAGGGAGGTATAATTTTGAAACATCTTATTGCTAGACATCTTGCTCACAAATGCTTTGCTTTGTAAAGATAAATGTCAAGAAGGTTTTAAACCAGGATGATCTTTGCTCAATTTAGGAAGCAATTATTTGTAGCTAATATAGTTTGGGATATATGCCATCATTAGAGCAATGAGGTTTTCACCTTTTTTAATCCAGTAAACATTCTATTATAGAGGTGGGTAACCATAGACATTAGGGAAATGAAGGGAGAATCTGGAAAGGGGTATCAGTGAACTGAAGAGAAATTCATGATATACATGTAGATATTAAGGCAGAGTGAAACTGTGCTCAAGCATAAAGGCTTAATTTATAATTGCAGAAGAATAAGGGGTTGTTGGAAGTGAACAGAACTGTGCTGATATGGTTTACTTAAAAGTATAAAAATAAAGAAAGCAATTACTTCAGTCCGTTCCACCAGGAAAGCAATTATGTCTATCTAGTTTAATTTAATGAATTCTGATGTAATAGAAAACAAATTTTCAGGCAGCATATTGTACGTGCTAGCAAAGGGGTCTCAAAATACGCACTGCTGCCCTAATTCATCTCCAGAAATTTAGTTTAATCAATAAGCAGTAATTACCTAGAAATCCTTTTCTATATCAGGTTCATAACATCATTTTGTTTGAAATGGCCTTTTCTACCTTAAGATGCTTAGATACTTGCTGCTTATGTGTATACATGTATGAGAAGCTATATACTGTCCCAAGTGGTTAAATTGTAGTATAAGTTCTTTTTTACAGAATAGGAAGTATTTAACACTTTGTTGTTGTTGTTGTTGTTTTGTTTTGTTTTGCATTTATGATCAGCTGTGCACAATAAAAGAAAAATATTTACCTTTTTCCCGTTCATATATTTGCTCTGAGTTATATTGATGGTAATTCCACCTGAAAGGAAGATACATTTGTTGAACTGCTTTAGCCAGACAGCTGCTATTATATCTCAGAGACCTATAAAATGGCTAGTATCCAAGGACAAAAAATGAGGTAAAACATCTGTTCTAAAACAAATATGGAAATCTACTTTAGGGGACATTTATGTCTATTAACATCAGCTGTGTCACATATGTTTACCTTATATTAAGTTCTAGTGTACTGAACAAAGCCAGAATATGTAAAACTTCTGTTCTTCTGAAACAACAGAACAGAAGTAGGACAAGAATGAAACAGTAAAAAAAGCAGCTGCAAAAAGAGGGCTTGTGACCACATGCAAATACTGAAATAATGAGTTTTTCCAGCTTTACTAGTGCTAGTGATCTAGGAAACATGTAGTCACACATAAGTACCAGAAGAGATGAACGTATCTTGTCAAGGTGTTTGTTAATTTATTAGAAGCAGAATCTATCTGTTTATGCTTGAAATAAAAATAGGACTATGATTGCATACATACTTGTGCATCATTAAGTAATAATAGTAAGTTGGGCTGCTTTTTTTTCTTCTTATAATACTGTTTGTGTTAGACTTCATGTGCACAAATTCTGCTATGCCTTACTGATGATTTAATCCAATGAAGGACAGAAAGCCTCCTTATTTTTAATAAGTAAAGAAAAAAATCTTCTCAATAATTTAGGTTATGTTTCGCCAGGCCAGAAAAAAAAAAAAAAAAAAAAAAAAAAAGTTTATTTTAATAATTAAAAATATAGAAATGACTGCATTTCATATTTCTAGCTTCTTAACAAATTGAAATATCAATTCTTTAAATAGGATTACTTAAATTATTTAGATTTCCATAGGTGTTTTCCTTGGGTTTCACAGAATCTCAGAATTGTTGAGGTTGGAAGGGACCTCTGGAGGCCATCTCACCCAGCTCCCCTGCTCAACCACAAATACCTAGAGCAGGTTGCCCAGGGCTATGTCCAGATGGCTTTTGAAGATCTCCAAAGAAGAAGACTCCATGACCTCTCTGGGCAATACAGATAATACAGCTAAGAATGCCATTAACCCTCTAAGTAGCAAGGACACATTGCTAATTCATGTTCAACTTGGTGTCTAACTGAACTCCTGGTAGGTCTTGTTCAGCCACCATGTTAATATTTACATGGCAGGCTCAGAAGCATTGGCATTTCAGACTGGATAAGTCTTCAGAAATAGATATAGAAATGTAAAAATGTAAATTCTGACTTTCTGTGCAGGAAAATCCTGCTGGAGAAAGCAATGGAAAGCCAAAATAGCAGTAGGTTTTATTATGCAAATCTGGTGTTTGGTACTGATAGGCAAAATTGTGATGTCCTTAGCCAGAAGACATGTTCAGAGACCTCTTCAAAGGCACAAACCTAGAGAAACAGAGCCTATACAGCACCCACCCCTTCTTTAATAACTCTTACATCAGGAAAAAATTATTTACTCACCATTCTATAGGTTTGACAGACTTTGAATACCTGACAAGCCAACTTAATATGAGGCATTATAGACCAGGCTCTGTGTGAAAGGTTCATTAATAAAGACAGAAGCCTCTCCTAGGAAGAGCCCCATTTCAGAAAAAGAAAATAGAGCATGGAAATTGTTCTGTTTTAGTCTGATAATTCTTTTTTGTGGCTGCTTTCCACAAAAAGCGATTTTGAAAAGTAAATCATGGACAAAAGATATACCGCACTCAATAGGAATTTGATTATTTCTTTACTGTCTTACAATAAATTGAATGAATAATCATCATATTTAGATGGGAGCCCAGAAAAATATATAAAGCCACCAGAAAAGAAATCAGAAAGAGTATCATCTCTTAAGAATGCACTTTGTTGTTCCATATGAAAGAAAAATATAGAAAATGGTATAATTTCCAGTTTAGTCTTAAAGCTCTGTTTTTCATCATTGTGACTTACTGCCTACCATTAACTGTTTCCAAAGCCCATTTGAAGTTCATATGTTCTTTGACTGCTTCTGCTATATGCTTTGAAAGAAATTGCTGTATGTTGTTCCTCATTAAGTTTTGTATTCTGTAGTTTGCTGTAGAAAAAAACAACCAACTGTATCTTCTGCTGCCTACCATTTTGACAGTAGAAAAAAAATAGGGGGACAGTAGTATCGATTCCCTCTATGCTTCATAGAAAGCTTTAAAGAAATTTGTTTGATGATGAACAGACACGGTACCTGAAGAGCTACATGGTGCATTTCTAATGGGTGCTCTGGTAATCACTGGCTTATATCAATCCTCTGTATCAAATAGTTTGCACAGTTCCCATTCTCTGCAAAATGAAAATATGGCAATGGGATGGAAGGGAAGGTCTTCTGTGGCCCAAATAGTTTTCTTAGTTTGGACACTGTGGGTAGGATCTATTTTACCTGTTTCTCTTTTCAGCAACGTAGAGTTCTATAGCTGAGCTTGTCCTCTTCGATGTCTTTATAATTAATTGGGAAGAATCAGCAGTTTTCAGGCACAGTTCAACTGATCTGTTTTGAATATCTATTTTAGATGTCTGAAAGGCTTGGTTATAATGATGTACTGCCTGTGATTCAGCTGTTAATATTTAATCAGATGAATCCTATCCTCTGTAACTTTCGACCTGAGCAATCCTGATAAAATCTGTGAGACAACTCATGCATGCAAAGTTACACAAGTCACATGTTGACAGGTGGTAGAGAATGTGTTGCAAACTCTGTCAGCAGGACGTTGGTTGCATTCAGTAGAGTATGTGTGCTGGAAGATACTTGTAGTTCATAGCTGCTCTCAGAACTGTAGTGCCACTTTTTGATCACTGGGCTTCTGAAGATGGATATGTTATTGAGAAGTTAAAGATTTATAAGATGCTGAATGTTCTGTATACATATATTTTAGCAAAATGAAAGCATATGTTCTTAAATGATTCAATCTATGTTGGATCTGATTCTTTACAATCTGAAAATTCCTAAAACTCATACCAATACAGGGTCAAGTCATTATGGAAGTAATGTGATTTTTGTGTAGAGGTTTGTTTTGGAAAGGGAAGTGAAAGAAGAGAAAGAAAAGAGGGCTGGTGATGAAGAAAATTAAACACTGAAACCACTTTTCCCATAATTGTTTTATCATAAATCTTTTTTTTTTTTTTCTTTCTTTTTTATATATATATATGTATGCCTTGAGGCTTTGTCATTCATCCAGGGTTTTATCATCTGCTAGGAATGCAAATTGTAATTTAAATAAACAATAGAGAAATAAACCCACTAGTGATACAACTGAAGGTTCTATATTTAGTGCCCATGAAAAAAAATAATGTAGTGTTCACCCCTCACCTTATGAAGTCTTGAAGCTTCACTCCAGTCACATTCTTTTGTCAATTTCCTGTTTTTAGATGTGAAACACATTAGAACTTGCTTGAAAACAGTTGAAATATAAGAACTGATCTGTAAATAATATGATTTACTTTTATTATTTTGTAATAGAATTATAAAAACAGCACATCAAATTAACTTACAACATAGAGGTTCAAAAATACACTTCTTTTACCTTTAGAGCTCTCAGGTTTCAGCTTGCTAGTCTGAGCTCTTACAAAAGTGTTTCTTAACCTATAAATACCAAACCAGACTGGAAGTAAAGGCCATCTGGAAAAGTCTTCTTCTTGGAAAGAAGAATGAGATGGATGGTGTCTTTGTATATAAATCTTAAGCGTAGGTGTCTTTCAAGACTGGAAAGAGCACATCATACTTTTTTTTTTGGATGTGGTTTTAACCCTCTCACTTGCTAAGTACTGGATTTTAAGTAGTTTGGAAACAATTTGAAGTGGAAAGGACCTGGATTATTTCCATTCTTCTTAATAGGAGCATTGAATTTTCATGTTTAAAGATTCCCTGAACAAAATGGAGAGCTGTGCTCATCCCTGGCCAAAGCTGACCATGTTTCTCAGATGCCTAAACTAGAACAGTAGTCCCCCGAAGTCTCCCATGAAGTGACTGGAGAAAGCCAGTCCTCCAGGAAGCAAGCTGGAGAGCCTAATCCATGCCTTCCATACACTACAGAAAAAAGCTCTCTTAAAAGTGGATAACAACACATTTCTTTCACTTTTCTAGTATCAGGGATAAAGCTCACTTTTAAAAACAGAGGTATACTTTAAGTGATGATGAGAAAAAAGACATTAACTGAGCTTATACAATACCTTTCCATATTTTTTCAAACTATCTTGTGGCTTCATAAAAGACTGGTGTTTTTCCTGGCTATGTTCTGTGAAAGGGGACTCTTACAAGGAAGATACTACAGACAGAAGTGTCTCTCATACCAGCAAGTGCAGCAATGGAAGTAGTTGTTCCTATGAATCTGTTCTTGACTCAGCAAAGTTCCAGTATGGGTATTCAGACTCTAACCTGTGAACCTAAAACGGGAAGATGTGAATAGGAATATTTAAATCCCTTCTTAACAGCATGTATATGCTTAGTGAGAATAAGATGTTACCCTATCCACTTTCTCCATCTACTGCTGCAGAACTGGGAATTTTTGTCATATCTCAGCCCTCTGCCCTGCTAAGGGCATCAGATGTATTAAACCATAACAACGTTATTATTTAGTTACTCCTTATAAGAAAGAAATGACTGGAGCAAGCCCTTTGTGGAGTAAAAAGTCAGGCAAGGGGCTTACCCCTCTGTTACCTGCATAGATGTCACAGGTAACTCTCCTTGCTTAGGCTGTTGATTAACACTCTGGGTCATGTTTTAAGATGGAGAGAGAGTCTGGAGAAGAGTCTCAGGGGAGACCTTATTGCTCTCTACAACTACCTGAAAGGAAGGTGTGGGGAGCTGGGGGTCAGCTTCTATTTGCATGTAACTAGTGATAAGACTAGAGAGAATGGCCTCAAGTTGCACCAGGGTGGTTCAGGTTGGAAATGAGGAGACATTTCTTCTTAGAAAGAGCAGTCAGGCATTGGGATGGGTTGCCAAGGAAGGTGGTGATGTCACTGTTCCTGGGGGAGTTCAAGGAAAGGTTGGACATGGCGCTTAGGGACATGGTTTAGTGGGTGATATTGGTGGTAGGGGGATGGTTGGACCAGATGATCTTGGAGGTCTCTTCCAACCTTTATGCTTCCATGATTCTATGATTTTAGTTTGATACTCATTGTTTATGATTCTTTTGTGGTAGTGACTGATTGCTAAGCCCCTTACTGTAACTGCAGATGTTTGCAATAGATATTTCTTGATTTGTGTTTCTGTATTGGTTCTTGCTTTTGACGGTCTTTGCTAAAGCAAATTTGGTGTCACACTATACAACTCAGAAAATTGCTATGAAGTATTTGTAAAGTCTGTTCTGCAAATGGAGTTGCTGTGTACATTCCCCAAATGAAGCAGACAGAAGCTGATATAAATGAATACCTATTCTGAGTCTTGTCTTTATATACCAGAACTGTGACTAACAACCAGAATTAACTATAAACAAAGTGCTGAATTACAGCTCCTCGTTTAACTGAAGCTGCAGTTTATCCAAATAGGAGTTAAAATGCAAGCAGCATCAAGCAGAGGAATTATCAAACTTGCGGTCTTTCAAATAAAACTTCACTACAACAAGTGTAGTGCAGTTGGTTAAATTAGGAATTCTGTTTACATCTCAAAGTAAAAAGTTTTCTTTTTATTTGTTTGTTTTTAAATCTATGAAACACTTGCCTGAAGTGGAACAGAATCTACATGCCAGATGAACTCCTATTTTAGAGTTAGTGTCTATTTATCTCACTGGAGATTTTTACTGAAGCCACTAACTGAACTCTCACAAAGCAATATATAAAAGATTTGAACTTGCATCTCCTACATCTCAGTGCCACTCATTAGGCTCTTGGAAATGACAGTGATCTCCTCGTGTTTTCCACTGGGCTCAGACTTACATATAAACTCCAGGTTATTTGCTAACCTAGATTTGCTAAACTAGATTTTATCTGCTACAAGTTTTTGTTTGTTTGTTTGTTTGTTTGTTTGTTTGTTTTTAGTTCACTCGATATGAAGATAGTAATGCAGTACTTCAGAGAAGCAGCCAGTATTGAGTTGCTTCCTCCCGTTTAATGTTTTCAACTCAATAGAAGACAGGTTTAATATTCCAAAATAAAGGCATTTCAAAGTATTTCCAAATATTTTTTAGCAATTGCAAGCAATTATTTAAGCAAATTTTATTCAGCTGTTATAACATTATGGAACATCTAGACAGCCACGTAACCTAAGAAAATCATTTACTGTTCTTTTAACACATATCCT
The DNA here is from genome assembly GCF_009819795.1 of Aythya fuligula. Taxonomy (NCBI): domain Eukaryota; kingdom Metazoa; phylum Chordata; class Aves; order Anseriformes; family Anatidae; genus Aythya; species Aythya fuligula. The sequence continues at coordinate 24,635,168 of NC_045559.1, read as the reverse complement.
TCTCTATTCCTTTCCCCCTTCTGACCTTCCCTTGAACTTTCTCACTCTTCCTCATGTTGGTAATATGAAAAGAAAATAACTGAAAAGCAATCAGAAATTATAAAATATAAATTATTTTCTAGAAGTATCCTCCCATGATTTAGCTATACAGACCTGCTATTTTTATTAGAGAAAGGGTATTAGCAGCTGAAAAGTAAAGATTAGTATTGTAGAACTGGTACATCAAGACTACTCCATGTCTGTGTATTTCTATTAAAAGAAAAAGACTTTAAAGTTTATACAATCCCTACTATAGCTGTTGTCAAATGTTAAAAAGACTGTAAAAAGGATGTGGAAGGAAGGAATTAAGAAAAGTAAAGGCATCACGACAACATCCTTGCATTAACAGTTAATTTAACTTTTGTTAAATCATTATCATTTATAGAATATAGATTATAGTATACTGTATATTATGGTATCTAACGTATTATATATCATTTTGTCTGTAGTGCCTCCTCTTAAGTCCAATTTGAACTGCAAATATTTTAGTTTTCTGCTACAGCCATGTCCGCAGAAGGCCATGGTCTCCGTATGCCAGTAATATCTGGCAATTGTTTGCCGCATGGAAAAGAACTCATGCTGGAGGAAATCTATGCTGCACATTTGGTTCTTTTTTTTTTTTTTTTTTTTTTTTTTCTGAGTTACTACTGGGCAAGCACTCTGAGCTAAATTGCCATTGCAATATGTCCAGTATCTTAGTGAGGAGGAGTAGGAACATAAAAAATAACTGGTTAACAACTTGCAGTGTGGGCAGGCCAATACCTACCTGGCTATGAACAGCAAGATTGTTCACCTGTCTAGGCAAAAAAAATTTCAACAATAAGATAATATTCAACTCATGGTTCCTGGCTGCTCAGAGGAGATTGCATGTAATCTAATAATTCTATCAGTCAGAAAAACAACCTAAGCTACAGTGTGGGAGGATTTACTATGCCTACATTGCTGAAGAAAAACTTGTCCTACATATTGAGAAACCTGAATGTAAGGAAATTCATTTTATTAGTGGACACAAGAAAGTTAAACACAAAACTTCTCATAGCTGACTCAAAATACATATGAAAGGTGGAGGAGTCCTTAGCTCTATACAGAGCTATTTCTTTGAAGTGCCGAATCTTGGCTTAGACTGGGTCATGGCATGGCCCTGGAACATTGCCTGAATGCAAATGTAGCCTCTGTCTTTGCAAGAAGAACAGTAATTAACATGTTTACGATATTTTGGGCAGTAGCAAATTGAGTCACTTTGATTCAGTTACATTTACAGTGCTGCACTGGCTTCATTATCTGCCGCCTCATTGTTCCCCAGGCCTAAAGTGAATCACTGTAATCTCCCAGACGTCTGTCTATTAAGGAGGGTGAACTGCTGCATGAGACTATTTGTGTACATCAGGGGAACATAGGTAATTAATAAACTGGAATTAACTGCCTTAGTATTACAGTTAAGGGAGCCTTAAATTTTAACTGTTAAGTTGTTGTGCTTTTTATTATTTTTATTTTTGTTGTTGTTTTATATACTTCCACCACCGTCTCTGTGGTGATGTAATCTCAGTACTGACCAAAACATCACTTATCATGCTTTGTGCAGTAGAATAAATGTTGTCGCTAAACACATTGTTCAGTTTTCAGAAGTAATTAGTTGTTTTTTGTGAGGGTGTCCTTGTTCAACTAGTGGCTGCTTGATTACTTTGGCTGAATTAAAAGGACATGCAGAAGTAAATTACTGTGAGCAGGCTGTTGCAGGGAGCAGGGCAAAATCTAACTTCAATCTGCTCATTTGGCACTAACTGCATGCAATCTGTTTCTGTCCATGTGTGAAAGCTACCTGCATGCAGTCTGCTGTTCAGTAAGCCATCAAGCTGTAAGGAGACTGCATTTTCAGTCTGCCGTGCACCAGAAGGCAAACCTCTAAGCAGAACCTTTTGAAAAAGATCATGATTAATAAAAATCCATGAAATTCACTTCTGTGATTATAGCAGCAAGTGTATTGCAAATTCATTAGGATCAGTTTTGACCCCATTATAGTTTAGAAAATAAATTACTACTTGTCCAGATTTGTAGGTGTTCTAGGAAAACAGACTTGCCTGTCTTACTCCTGTCTCCCAGCTGTGTATGTTAAATGAGTATCTGGGGATATGTAAAATTTAGTGTGGGACATAGCTATTAGACAGCATGGAAAATATTGTAACTCAAAGGTTCTTTTCAATGCAATATGGATGGATTTTCAAAGGCAAATCAGCCCTTCATTACTTCATTCTTTCCATGGTAAGACACAGTGTGGTAAAACGGAAATATAAATGATAACCAGATACTGTCTGTAAATATAATTTAGGTTTTGATAAACACTTTATTATGTGTATCGTCCAAGAAATTTTAATCTTGAATGATGTTGACTGTCAGATTTCCTTTTAAGTACTGTATTTTTACTGATGTTTTTAACTCACAGGGAAGAAAAGAAAAAAGAAAAAGCTTCTTAAATCTTCACATTCTCTCACTGTCTTTTATACATTCAGAGTAAAAGTCACAGACTTCCTTTCGATGCTACAGTAGGCTTATACAACACCTTCTGAAAATAAATAGCTTGAATTTGAGTTATGGATAGTGTGGAATGGAGACCTGTCCATGCATTGCTCATGTATTGTACACATCTGCACAGCTTTCCTCTACTGTCATTTACACTATATTCTTAGTTTTAGCCTTCGTGTTTCTTTCTTTATGCAATAGGGCTCTAAACTATGCATCAGTAATAGATTTTTCAATAAAATATTTACTTGTCACAGTTAGAACAATTCATGCAAATGCTCTTACTGAAAATATATCCTGTAATGATCTTTGATCCTGTCTCCAGACTCACTTAAGCAAACTGTCTAATCTCTTAGTAAGAGAAGGGTCTGATATTTTGCCAGAAAAGGTTCAGAGATGAACTCTTTGTTAGAGGTAGGACCTCTGTCAAAGGTCACTTTAAAAATGGATGCAAATACAGAATGGTCATGCTGCTGCTTGCAGACCTGCCAACTGCTGTGACCTACCTCCAGCAGAGCTGCTGGGAAAGCATAAGGTATTAGGGATTGCCCTGCCCAGGACAGGAGTATTGCAGACAGTGCAAAAATCTACTTCATGTGTTCCTTTTCTCCTTGGCACCTTTCAGGTGAGGAGCAGTAGCCACTGCAATGGGCTTCCATCAGGTGGACATCCCCAGGCACTCCCAGGTGTCCCTCTGCCGATCTATACTTAGGTGATATTTTTCACCACTGAGTGGGTGTTAAGCAGGAAAACCAACCCCACACAAATTTGTTCCACTTGCTGCTCATAGATCCTTTTACAAGGGGGATTGCTTTTTGAAGAGGAGGGTGTTCTGCTCTTGGGACTTGAATGACTGGGGTGTTCAACATAGCTGCTGTCAGGAGTTGGCCCTGTGTGTTCCCTGTGATAACAGAAAAGACAGTCAACATCAAAGCACATGCCTGCGCAAAGTTGGCTGTGTGCTTGGTCTGTTCAAACGTGTGCGTCAGTGCCGGCTGTAAATACGCGAAGGGAAATACCTCCTGTTGTCTACCAGATAGAAGCATGCTTTCCATTAGAGTGAAGCCTCCACACATATGTGGACTCTGTCTTTACATGAAAGGCAGGAACTCACTTGGGTTTTGGCACTGTCTGGGAAAGAAGTTTCAAAAGTCTTCCACTTGGTGTTTCTGAGCCTGTATTAGTGGCTTCCTCAATGTTCCCCAGCAGGCATGGCTCTGATGTTTATTTCAAAACCCAGTATGCCATGAAGAACGATTTCTGTACAACATGTGCACTAATTTCTTAAGCACTAACCTTTTAAATTCTTCCTGCAACAAAACTCCTAATAAAAATAATGTAAGTAACTTATTTGGCTTTTATATATATATATATTTATTTATTTATTTATTTATTCTGTTTATTTACTGTTTTCATTCCTTTGTTTTTGTCTGCTTTCCAAAGGTGAAATCATGCTGTAAGACAAAGGACATCCATCCCTCGCTAGTCTTTTTTTTTTTTTTTTTTTTTTTTTTTTAATGAGAGGGAAAAAAAAGCTAACTCAGTGCTCCTGTTGGACCTGCAGAACTTTTTCATCTTGTTTGACAGTCACCAGGATGCTATTTGTCATGGCTACTTTGCTGAAAAAAGGGGCACTGTACACCTTCTTTCATGTCCAGGGGGTGTTTTAGGAACAAGGGAATTGGTTGTAAGGGAATTGGTTGGGGTGAGAAAGACATTTACGCATCCTGGGATCTAGTGAAATACACAACATCCAAGCAATGTAACTAGGTTCCTTATGCATTTTATAGAGAATACTAGTGAGGTAAAATTTGTAGAGAAAGGCTTAATATTTTTAGCAGAACATCTAGTACAACTGGGGGAGAAAAACACCACCAACAAAAAATATGTCTGGGTAAAACCCTTTCTTAAATTTGAGACAGAAGCTTGTAAAATAAAATCTACAAGAGCAAGTACAGTAGGTAGAGAGTCAGATGTATTGCCCAGCAGAAAATAATACAGAAAGGAATGTATCTTAAGTGTACCATTCTCTGGGAGTTACACATCCAGTTTTGGTCACAGGAGAGTCTTTCCTCCACTTTGAATTGCAACCTGCTCTCTCAGGGAGTTAAGTACCCACTTCATTTGGTCCTTTTGCAGCTAGAGTTAACACAGAGCCGGGTGGTATTCCCGCCATTCAGTTTCACTCTGCATTCTTTACACACAACTAGTCTGTGGGTGAAGTAGTATGAGTCAGTATTTAATTATATGTACAAAGCAAATGCAAACAACTTCCTCACAAGTGACAGAACACTTCGTAGGACCCTTTAGCCCACTGACTGGAAGAAGGCACTGGGAGCTTGAATTGAAGTCGCTGCTGCAAATCAGTTAAAAGACGGACTCTAAACTGTGTTTCTTGTGTCAGGGGACTGTTATACCTGTTATACGGAAGAGGAAATACCAGTTAATACTTAGTGGCAAGTCCTGAGAATACCTATCAGATCAAGCACCTTTGGCAAGGGAAATTTTGAACCCTGTTAGGGCTAAAGAGGTTAAGTATCATGGTGCTGCTGAACTATGGCTGGTTTTGCCTATGCCCGGTTAAGAAACTTAGGCAGTTAGGAGACTGATGGCAACTGAGTGCCAGTTTTGAAAAGATACTTTCCAGATGTGGTACTGTTGGATGGAGATTTGAGTCATCCGCCCAAGCTGATAACTAACACTTTTTTTTCACTGTATTGCAGTTGGTGTCAGAGTATTTCAATTTCAGAATTCAGCAATGAACATTGTTTTTTAACTCAGTCTTTCTCTTAGTTCTCTTCATACATCCTGAAAGGAGTGATAACTGTTCAATATGAGTTCTTGTGTTGTATTTATCATGGCTGTGGAACAAAGGTCCCCGTCTAATATCAAGTGAATGGAGCTAGAGCTCAACAGATTCTTGTACATAGGAAAATATATAGATTTATTTGCTGTGTGAATAGTGAATGCCATATACCCTGAGCATGAAGGATATAGCAGAATGCTCCTTAAAAATATCCACAAAACTGTGTGATGTTCCAGCTAATAATATAGCACATTTTTTAAACTTAATTATCATAGAAAACAGTCAGGAGCACATTGGCACTGCATAGTGAGAGAATAATAAATACCTAATAATTCCCTTGGTTATACATATAACATACACTTCTTGAAGTGTCATGGTTTTCTCAAATTATCCACAATTTTCTGATACGGGTTTTTGCAAAAATCAAGTCAGTTCACATTCAGAGTTTACACTAGGAAAAGAGATGGGAAAGAGGAGGATTTGGGAATCCAAAACTTACACAGCTCCTAAAGTCTCTAGGTCAATATTACTGTCTCACATTTTAGACTAAAAGTTCCACAAAAAAAAAAAAAAAAAAAAAATAGCAAAATACCTTGCTTTATCTGCTGCTTCTGTTTTATCTTCACTTTGAGGGAGGAAAGAATACTAAATTCTTTTCATTCCTTTTTTCTTGTTTTGTGTTTTCAGTTTATAAAGCATACAAGCTGGTAATCAGGACTGTTTTTATTTAAGAAAAACATCTTTAGTTGCATTAGAGAAACACACTTGGTAAGAAAATGTAGCTGAAAAAAACATACAGATATTAGCTTTAAATACTGTGAAAAAAGTAATTAGGTGTAGTACAAAATATTTCCCAAAACTTATTTACAATATTTTATTCTTAAGAAAGTTGAATTTCACATTCACACATTCTATTTCATCAAATTCTGCTGCGTCTCTGAACTGTTTAGAATCACAATTCACAAGTCCCTATGAGATTAAGAGTCATACTTTTTAGCCCTCATGTGAATATTTTTGTTCTAAGGTTCACAAATGTAGAGCTTTGAACTATTGACTCTTTGAGAGTAGGAAGGCAGAGCCTAACTGACATCAAATGTAGAGTATTAAAAATTATGTAAAATGGAATTCAATCAAAATTCTTCACAGATTGAAATGATTTATTTATTTACTTATTTTATATTCTGCACACACATGGAGAGATATTAAAAACTGGTATGAAGCTTACAATATTTTCTCTTGATTAGTAGTGCTCAGTTCTCAAAAGAGTTAGCTTTCTCTGAGGTTAGCCTTCCGAGTGCAGAGGAAGCCACATTGCATCTGCTGTAGTGTCAAGATTACTTGTATTTGTCCATATAATCTGTGTGTGCTTTGAGGCAGTTGTCTTTGTAGATAGGGACCTACTGGGATTTTCAGAAGCTTTTTAGCAGATACTAAAGATATTCTTCCATCAATGATTAAAGCATATGATATTATTCCCCCCAAAAAAAAATCCTCAGCAAAAATTTGTGACTGAGAGAAAAATCCTGTAATGCATGGTATGCTTGTATTCTTAAGACAAAATAATAATAGCAGCACTGTAAGTAAGAACTTGAAAGTGATTTGGGCTGATGGCTGTACTTTGTCCACATTTCAAACTGTTCTCTAATGTCTCCTCCATGCCTTGACAATATGTCCAGTATCTCAGCTTTTATATCGTTCCCAGTCTCCTACTGATGTCTGTGCACTGCATGTTCCAACCCTGTGAGTGCCCAAACTATTTTTCTCAAATGTTTTTATGACCTCTTCCAGATCCCTTTTGAATTGAGCATCTCATAGGCTTTGAATGTGTTTTTCATGACAGTGCCTTTGGTGTCTCTGGGGAAATATTCCATTTCGAAGATGAAGCACATTAGATTCCTTACAAAACAGTGGCAGCAATTCCTTTCAAAATATAGCTGCAATACATGGACATGCTAGTCCATCAGTTCACCCCATTAATCCTCATCTGTCTGTTTAATGTATTGGTGTGTCTTATGATGTAGGCGATATCTTCATATATGCCTTAGTGCTTGATGAAAAACAATAATATTTTTTTCCCAGACAAAAGTAGTAGTGTACTGAAATTTGTTAGGAGACTACCTTATATAAGAGCTTTCTAGACCTGTTTTGTGCACCCAGGAGCTTCAGTTTAATGAAGTTAATATCGAATGTTGATCTGAACCAGCCTGAACCTCTGATTCTTTGGGGGTTCATCTATCACTGAATAATACAGCCAGACAGAGGGAGGCCATTGAATAGAAGTCAATATGCCAACTGTTCCTTCATTTGTTACTGCCATATTAATAAAGTTGATAGAGTGGAACTAATCCATCTGCTCACAATTTATTCCCTAGCAATAAGATACAATTTCACTGCTTCATGAGCTCACTCTTTGACTAATTTCATTAGAATTCCTTTCATAGCATCATTTTTAATCACTTTTCATCCAGTTTTAGTTACGTGTAAAGTCGTAGAAAAAGATGGACCAAGAAGAGGGTTGAAAGGGTTTCATGAGAAAACCCTGGGTCAATTTAAATAGAACCAGATCAAGTAAATTGAAGTCAGCAAGCCTACAAAGAACAACAGGAAAGCTTTCAGAATTACCTCTTTCACAGTAAGCTTTGTTCTGTCATGTCTCAAATGTAAACAGAATCCAAGGAAACAGGGCAGCCCTGACAGCATCTATACGGTGAGGCAGGGCTGTGGTGCCTCAGGAGACATGGGCTGGCTCTCATGCTGGACAACAGCTGGGTGACTGCCAGGGTCAGTGATGGGCAGTGCTGGCCAAAGGCTGCAGGGTCAGAGCACAAAGGATGGGAAGGTCTCCTCCCTTCTTTGCCAAAACTAGTACCCAGACATGTGTGGGCTTAGGGTGTTAAAGGGATGTGGGATTTTCGATATGTGTTGGTTGTATGCAATGCTAAAAGGAATTCCTGCAAGCTCAGTTATATTTTTCTTATTGTTTAGTTTAAAACATTCTGATAGATATACTGATTCTTTATTAATAGATTTGGTGTTCAGTGCTTTGGGTGGGTGCAGGCTCAGACATGATTAGAGCAGAACAGATACGTTTTTCAAAGTGCTGAGCCCACCATTCCCATTGATCAGAGCGTACTCTGAAGAGAAGCAATTCTCTCTTCATACAGCAGATGGACTTCAGAAATTTTCCCTCTCAATTGACATTGACTGAAAGGTCTCTAGTTGTACATAGGAAAGCTTTATTCCTATTTTATTTGTTAGTTTCCAGCAAATCTTCTGAAAAGATAAAAGAAACTCTACTAATAAAATACTAAACCAGTCTCATTAAGAGTCAGATTTAGCTGTGCACTGAAGTACTTAGTACAGGGGAACTTTTCTGTTGATTTTAGTCCAGACATTTCAGGGGGTCTTTTACGTCTGCTTTTCAAAAATGAAGGTTTGTAGGGAGAACAGGCACAGAGCAAGAGCTGTTATTTAAGCTTACATGTCTGGCTCTCATCTTTGCCATGAGTGACTGATTGTAAAAATACGTAAGATCACAAGATGCTTCATCTTTTGGAAAGGCAAGAAGCATGTCACATCACTGCAGCACCTGAAGAAAACAAACAAACAAACAAACAAAAAATCTCCAAGCTGTTAATAAAGCTCTTAATGCACTGTATAGTGGTGGATCTGTGGCAGCCACAGATTAATTTTGCACATTATATTAAGCATGTTGATGAGAAGAGATTGGTATCCTAGAAAAAGAAAGACGAAACAAATAAGGCTTGTTCAGGGATTCACAATCTCTCCCTGATCTTGTTGTTTTAGATGGAAATTACATATTAAGCACAACTCAATTAGAATCAGTTTTTTTTTTGTTTAAACACATACCCTGTGCAGACGTATGAACAAGAAAATCCCTGTTAAGTTATTTTATTGCACTATGTTGAGAGCAATAGCAGCTCATTCAGGAATTTCAGGCTTTCTTGTGAAGTCCTGTGCAAATTGTTTTACTGCAAGGTAGGAGCTTTCTGGTGTTAATGTTATTTGAAGTAATACTGTCAAATAGCTGCACCGTGTGTCCAGACCTAGAGGCTCCAAGACAACATCACAGTTTGATGCTAGAAGATACAGTGCCATTCATTTTGTCATAACAGCTTTCCTTAGTAATAGAGCATTATTATAGAGCAGAGAACAGGACAACTGTGCAAAAGAGCCCACAGATATCTGCTGTTTCTCTGACCTTTTATGCAAAGATGACCTGAGACCTTCGAAGTCAACAGGAAGATTTTTTAACTTTTTTTTTTTTTTTTTTTTTTTTTTTTTTTTAACCATGTAATGAATTGAAATCAGGTTAAGTATGAGATAATTATTTCACTTTATTTTTCAATAAGATAATCAAGACAGCCCCATATTTATTAAATTCCAGGACAGATTCATATCTCCACCGATATCAGTGCCACAAATCCTACTGTCAAATTTCACCTTGACAATATGAGGACATAATTGTTATTTGCTCATTGGTTCAATTTAGATGTAACATCATAGATGTAGCATTTAATGGAAACAGTGAAAGATAGTTCATGACAGGTTCCTAATTAATTTTACTATTGTTGTCAAAAATAAATATAGAACTCATCATTCTTCTATAAAGAAAAGACTGATGAAATCCTTTTTTTATTTTTGGAGAAATTGCATTTTATTCTTTGTTTCAGTTTCAAGAATACTCTTTCTTGAAATTAACACAGTACAGTAAAAGTGTATTTCCATCTGTGTAGTTTGTAACTAATTAAATGTTACTATTACTAACAGTCAGTTTATCCAAAAAGGGTACCATCTGTATTTTTCATAGAGTATTTAGAAACAAAAACACATTAAGTAATATTTCCATGGTTAATTTTTCATAATATTTTCTCTTTTGTCATAAAATGATCTTTTCGATCTTTTCCACTATTTTAAGTCTCTCTCTTTTTTTTTTTTTGTTAGCTTTTCAGTTTTGATGAAAATAAAAATAGAAAACATTCATTGTCTTCTGCTGAGTTTGTAACAATACAGAAGTGAAGGTGAAACAATGAAATAGAAGATAGTTAACATTCTTCCTGAATCTAATACTGACCCCAGAAAGCTCCCATCTTCTGATGAAACAACTGGAAACTGTCAATGCAGTATGATTTACTTTTTACAAAGTAATTTGAAGTGAAATTCAACTGAACTAAGGTGGACGTGCTTCTGAATCATTCTAAAACTCATTTTACAGGCGAGGGAGAAAAGCACTTTAAAGATGTGATCCATTTTGTCCTAAAGTAGATATTGAAAATAGCTATGCTATTTCTCTTCAGAAACAATAAAGCAAAGTTATAACAAGCAATTTGTACAGCCACACACACTGTACCTGTTTAGAGTTACCAAAAAAAAAAAAAGTCTCATATCACCTTGAACATATTTTTTCTCTCTTTTTCTAAAATTTTCTTTCTTTATGCACCTGTATGTTCTCAAGCTAATTTGAGGCATTTCATGATAGAACTACATTCCCTAGAATGGCAGATATGCATACAAAATTGCTATGAGCAAATAAGTAGAGATTTCATGATAAGTAGTGACAAAATATCATTACTTGAATGTTGTAAGTGTTTGCCTTAACAAATTTTCTTTTTATCTTTAGCAAATGATGTAGTGTCATGTACATTGACTGTAGATTGGGATAATTTATTACAAAACCATTGTTTTAACAGAAAAAAAAAAAAAAAAGGATTTTAAATTTCATATTAAGAAAATATCAAAGAGCTAAGTAAGAATGAATTGTAGAACCAACTGCAAATATTTTTCCTTATGTATCATTGAAGAGGATTTCAAAGTCATGTATCCACATATATCCAGGTGCAGTGCTGTAATTTGCACTCCTTTCATTTTAATTCAGGACTGTGGTTCTCAAATCCATCCAGAGGAGTCCTGTGGCTTGCAGCCTCTGTCTCATGAATACCTCTTCAGAATTTCACAGACAGTGCTTAAGACCTGCGAAGCTGGAGACACAAAAGGTTTGTACTTAATCTTCTGTCTTCTGAGAACTAGCTCACACGCTTCACCAAAGCAAAACTAGAAAAAAATATTTCCTCTTCTCTATGCGCGTGTACTAACCTAACAATAGATATAACTAATTCCTTGTAACAGTTACAGATTTTTAAAATCAGATTAGTTTGTGACAATTTTTAGTTCGACAAGTTCATTACCAGTGATGCAACACTTCATGTGTTATTGTCAGTTAGCCTGTGAAGTTCATTGAAATATTTCCATCAAAACACCAAAAATATTAAAATAAATGATGATTTATTCTAACTGAAAGGGATTGTCTAAACTTAAAAAAAAAACAAAACACTTTTGAAAAAGAATATGGTTTGACTCATTCCAATTTTATATTTCTACTTCTCTATTGGTAACAAAAAAATTACAATTTCAAATTAAGCAAACAATAAAGTGTTTGTTTTTACATGTCACTGTCTGAAATAACAAGATGGACAAAATAGTGTGGTTGAAATGTCTTTTTTTAAAGTAATGGTTATATATCAACAAGTATGATCAAGAAAGATAGGTAGAATGGCAGGTATTCTTCTTTAGGTTACAGCTGCATGAATATTTATTTACCTTAACAAATATGAGTAATCCATAGGACTACTTGTGTTTGTAGTCCTATACATGGCTTAAGTTGCTTCTGCATTAGACAATAAGTAATTTTCTTTAATTCTTTATTAGATGGATGAAAAATAAAACCAAACTCCTGTATGATCTACTACCACAAATGTGGTTTTTGTTTTTTTTTAATCTTCCTGTAGATAGGAGCAGCTACTCACAGCAATGAACTTGCACAAACTCGAGAAATAATCAATACAAAGTAACAGAAATGCTTGAGCTGCCTGAATGTTTTCACTTGGTATGAAACATAGAGACCTATATTTGTTTTTCAGTGTTAAATGAAGGAAACACACAAAGAAGACACTGCTGTACCTGACAGCACGTTTTAGTCACACAAGTTATGAATCATGAAGAAGCACAAAATAGCCTATGTTAATACATGAGGATGTAAACCTCCTGACTAGAAAGCCCAAACCAAATTGACAGAAGAGTCCTTCTGGGGCAGACAATCTCCTTCTCTTTAAATATAATGTGCTTCTTGTGAATACCATATCTAGCTAAGGAGAGCTGAATATAAAATCTATTTACAAGCTTATTGCTAAAAACATATAGATTTAAAATGGAAACTACTTCAGGAAATGTAGTCTCAAAGGACAAGTCTATAAAAAAGGGAAGAATAATTTTGGCTTATGAAGTGAAAGGTTGCCAAAAGATGTCTAATGAGCCTAGAACTGACATGTGCAGTATCCAGCAAGAAGTGGCTGTATAGTTTCATGTGTGTCACAGCCTCAAACTGGAACTGGAGTTTTGGAACTGGAGCCAAACAAATCGCTTTTTGTGCAACATCATTCAAAATTTGTAACAATAAAACAAAATCGTAGTCCTGACAGTGGACATTTTCCTAACACGTATGGGAGTAATTGCAAATTCCCAGCTAAAGCTGCAACGTCTCTTTTATTTAAATAACTTAAATTTTCAGAGAAGCCAACCCATGACCTGTTTCCTTTAAGAAGAAGTAAGGCAGCATCATAGGTTCTTCTTATGCTAGTTAACGGCTTAGTTGTACAGGAATACTTGATTTTCTATTGCAGCAAAATGTATCTGTGCTGGCCAAAGCTTGTCGTGTTGATGCAGACATGGGCAGAGGCTGAAGCAAGGAAGCAGAGGTAAAGATGAAACCTTAATTTCTCTGAAGTTGATGGTAAAGCTGAGAAGTGTCACTAGGATTTCATGCCTCATTTCTACTCCTGTGATATGGCATAGAGGCAGTAGTAGAGGGTCTAACCAAAGGTGGAACTGACTACTCCCATCCTACTACACTCCGTGGCACAGTTCTCTAGAGGAGGCTCAGCATCTTACCAAATATGTACTTGATTTACACATTTCTTTCTCTTTTACTGATATATGCAAAGGTGAATATTAAACAGGGGAAGTTTCAGTCTTTACATCTTGTTGGGATCACAGAAAGAAATTATGATTTTTATAGCAAAAAAAAAAAAAAATCCTTTTGCCTTTAGAAAATCCCCTTTGATTTCAGTTTTTAACCCATTGTCATAGAAAAAACAGCTCTCTGTTCAGTATTGCTACGGTATTATTAATGACAAAGCAGTCAGTAAGCAGCAACCATGTGTTTGGCTCCTCAGAGAGAGAGACGATTGTGTAAGGACCATGAGGACCCCAAGCTGTTCTGAAGTCCTGCAGGTGAATTAGACTATTGCAGTCTGTGGAGATTTGGTGGAAATTTTTGTGGAAATTTGCAGACACTCACAAAATCTTATGCATTAAGAGATCACAGCTTCACTTCTAAGTTGTGCCTCTCTGCTATGACATACATGCTTTAGTAGTATTCAGTTTTCCCCACTTTCCAGAACTGTAGCCAGTTCAACATAATTCTGCACAAACTCTCTTTTTGCCTTTCAGAGGCTGTCTGAATTTAGGTTCAACACAGACACAAGCTGATGCAGAACCAAATGAGTGTCTCCCTTAATTACAAGGAGTAAATGTCAGTTTGAACATAAGTCTGCAGGTCTAAGATCATTTTATTCTGTAGCATGAAAATCATATCCTTTTAAAAATAATGTTATGTGTGTTTTCCATTAATGTAGTTAAAAGCAAAAGAAAAAATAAATATTTCTATAACCTATTCCTGGAGAAAACATCTTTTAAAAGTGTTAGGATCCCAAACAGACACCAAATGTAAAAGTAAACTAGACACAAATCAACAAACTACTTTTAGCTTCAGCTTAGTTAAATATTTAAATTCAGATATGAGTTTTCAGTTTAGACTTTTTTTTCCTTTTCTGTGGATAATTGTTTGCACTATATAAAATCTTTGCTTTTGATCTTGAACATAAAATCTATGTATTTGTGGCTATGCCAATGGGAAATGTTGAATAAAAATAAGAGGCTGAAAGCCCTGTCCAGAAGAAAAAATAAATAAATAAATTCAATTTAAGTGTACATCCTTAATTGGTTAAAACTTTGTGACTTTAGGCTAACATTTGTGTGCTTTTTAAATACAGGTAAATAGTCCTGATTATTTTTTCAAAGGGTATTTGTTTTCATACCAGTTAAAGAGAGCTATTTACAGGAGTACAGGCAATGTTTTATCTCCTATCCTAAGCAGAAGATTTATGTATGCAACTGATAAGCCTCTTTAATGAGCCCAAAATCCAGTTTACCTTCACTATTTCTGTGGCAACCTGTTATTTACAGGCTTTCATAAAACTTTGTATTTAGCAGCTTCAGTTTGGGAATAAACTTAAACTCACAGCAGCTAACGCTTGCTCTCTCCTTCAGTGAATGCTAGGTAAACTTGCCTTAGCCTGATAAAATCAGTGCTCTCAGCTGAAGCAGCACAAAACACAGATTCACTGAAATTATGCTGAAAGCTACATTGTGTGCTGCTACCCTACATAAGTGGAAAAAAACAAACAAACAAACAATAATATAAAAAAAGAAAACAGCCTCCACAACCTTACAATTGGAATAGAAATGTGTTTAATTTCCAACCCAATATTGTTTGTGATTTTTACTGTTACATTTTCATATTAAAGATTCATTTTATCTTTTAGTGAAATTTTATTTGTGAAGGTTAGGAATGCAGTGACTAAGTGCTGTGAAGTTATAGGAGGAAAAAATCATAATGACTAGATTTAAAATGCATATATTTGCATAATTTTAAAAGTCTATGTAAATATAGCAACTGCATCCACTCTGTGAACATTAAATGTCAGTGCTTCCTATAAACATGGGTTTTCCATGATATGTCATTGTTCTCTATTTTTTTGCCACTCATCTTTAGCATATACCCCCCCAAAAAAGAGATTTTTTTTTCTCAGTGATTGAATATAAATCAAACAATTTTAAAGATTTTCAAAAGGTGCTTATCACTTTCAGTTGCCAAAGTTTAAACTTTTAGTGTTCAGACATTTCAGATCCTTAATATTCATTTTATGTAGTTATCCTTTTCTAGTTTATTACCTAAACCAAATCAGCTCATAAATATATATGAAGTAAAGCAGAATGTTCCATAAAATGAGGGATCTCAGATGTTGTAGCCATTGCCAGAACTTTTATGTATTTGATTTGAAAGAAAAATTGCAATGTCAGGCAAAAACTGCCCAGTTTTCATTTATTTTTTAGATATAAATCACTGCCCCAAACAACTATCAGATTGTTTTTGAAAAACTGTACAGCATTGGTAGTCTCTGAGTCCAAACCTCAAACCAACTATCCATTATATCCATACTCAGAAAGCTGAAAGCAATTTAAGGTATTTTTATGGCACCTACTATTGTGTTATATGAGTCCTGGCACTTTTCAGTCTATCTTCTTGAGTGCAGTGAAGCTGGGAATGACCACTTAGCCACAGATTGCAGATGGGGCACAGAGGGAGTACTGAGGGAACATGATCTACCACTGGCCACAGAAATCTTGGAGTGCCAAAGCATGCCTGGCCTCAGTGGTGGAAGAGCATGCCCAGCTCCAAAACTTGGGTAGTCACTGTGTAGCTTTAGGTAAAAATTCACTTTACTCCCTGGATAAAAACTCTATGTAAGGTCTCACCCAAGAACCAAAGGTCAGGCCTCTCTTCTCCCAAATAAATTACAAAGTTGCAACTATACTACTGTTCTGTCCTAAAGGATTTTGAACTTTAAGCGGTACTCAATTGGCAAGAAGGACACACAGCTTGGTGGTTAGGACACAAAGAAAGTGATTTTTGAAGCTACTATGTGCGAGGAGCACTCAGCAGCTCCACCTCCCTGCTCATGGCCTGGCACCATGGCCCGGGGCGCTCCCTTCTGCCTTTCTCTGCTTTCTCTGCCAAAACAGGCCGCTTGCCCAATGGTCGCCTTTAGGAGCTAGGTTCTAAAGTGTGATAACATCATTGTCTTGACTTTCATTTATTTGCAGCCTGCCATCATTTTCTTCACATCACCTGCAAGTGTAGCTGACATGGGGTGCTTCTGGCACGGAGCAGAAGCAGCTGCAGCAGGGCAGGCTGCACAGCAGACAGAGCTGCACAGTTGCAGCACCGTGGGAGGCATTCTGCCCTCAGAGGTGCCAGTTCGTATTCCTGTACAAACAATTCTTGGCAGTTTTATTTGGGAGGACTTTCATCTGCCACTGACCAAAGCATTTGCTTAGGACTTCCCTCCAGTTCAAGCACAGGCTGCCTCCCCGGAAACCTCCTCTCTCCTGAGGTAGCAGCCAGCTCCTCCAAGGCCTCTGGGGCTTGGCAGAGTTGCTTCGCTCAGCCTCCCACTCTGCCCCTGGCCTCATAAACATTGATAAATAGCAGCCTTGTTTTGTGCTATGGCTTCTGGTGTCATAACAATATATCAAACGCTGAGAAGCGCACCAGGCTGGCTGCTGCACTGCTGTCTGGTAGGAGAGGCTGCAGGTCTGCTCTGCAGACATTTATTTGCTGGTGGAACCATTTGCTGGTCTGCAAGTAGAAAGCAAAGCGTGCTAACAAGGCTTGATAGCACTGACACAAGACACAAGAATCTGGGGGCATTTTTTTTTTTTTTTTTTTGTGTAACTCCTTTAATCTGAGGAAAAAGCAGATTTTGCTGGCATAACTACATAGTAACACACAGTCATAGACACATAGAATCCCTCTGATTTCCAGTAGGATTTTGGAATTAAACAGCTTTACAGAACCAAAATAACTAAAGCATTCATTCTTACCTAACAGATGCCTCAAACCCACTGACTTTGGATAATCCCATTTTACAATCGAAACTGCAAAATCTTTTTTTTTTTTTTTTTTTTTTTTTAATAGGGATCAGGCACATATATTGTTCATCTTACTAACTTCAACCACCTGAAATGCATATATGTATTGTTCAGTGTGGTTGTCTGAATTCTCCCAAATTGAAATGGGCACTGCTGAGGGAAAGCCATCCTCTCTCTTGCTTCATTTTTCAATCCAGTGGCTTTCAAAGTCTTGCTTTGATCAACCAGCCAGTTTTTAGATCAGAATAAGAATGAATCTTGATAGATGAGAATGAATCTTGTCTTTGGACGCTTCTGAACCATGGATACATCCTATCCCCATTCTGCCTCCTCACCTCTTTGCCTTTATTTTATCCCCTCAGTTGGGAAAGGACAAGCTGAGGTGAGAAAGGCAAAGTGAACTGAGAAATAAACTCACACGCTACTGTCAAATTTGAGCATTCACAACTCTTTCAGAAAAAGCAAAACCTCCCATGCTTGCTAAATGCAAAGGAATGCAGAAAAAGGAAATAGTCTCTTCAAAGGGTAGAGACAGATTTAATTTAAGGAAAACTCACATGATAAAAGGCTTGAGAACATGTCACTCATTTCGTAATAGTAAGGTTACTCACAAAAATACAGATGAGATGCTGATACCCTGTTGCTGTTTTCCAGGGCAGTGGATTGTCCCTTGCCTCAGCTGCTCTGACAACAGAACCTGCGACTGGAGAGCAATAACATGGCAGCCCCACAACTGCCAACACTCTGTGCTGGCTAAGCCTGAACTCCAGCGCTGTGTGGAGGGCAGAAGGGTAAGTAACAGATTTTGCACTTTAATTTGTTATTATTTACTTAGATATTTAGTGTTCTGGGGTCTTAAAAGCAATTTTATAGTGTAAGAAAAATCCCTTTTTATTATAATGGGAAAAAAAACAGAAGGAAACAAAAACTGCTATCAATAATTTAGTCTCTATGCAGTCACAGTTGTATGCTGCCATTTCACACAAACCTTAGGTCACATCAGTGGAGTGTCAGGACCTATGGGGAACACGGTTATCAACGAGACCTGCAGTGAGTATGTAAGCACTGTCAGTGGAGAAGGGATTTACATTGTTACAGTTTGTCTCGCACTTTATGTGTAATTTCGGTTTCTTCTGCTGCATACCTAATGCATGGCATTGCTTGTGCACACTAATCTTACCAAGTCTTCTTGCACATTCTTTTCTTATAGTGAAGCTTCTAAGGTGATTGCTTGGAAATACAAGGGTGCCTTAATAGGCATGCTATGACTGTAAAACTGTTGAAAGAGAGCTCTGATCTGAGGCTCAGGTACATTACTGAGGATACAAGTATCCAGAAAGTAAGTAATTAATTGTTATAAAGATTTTTATAGTTTATTGTTTAGGTAACAAAATAGTAACTAACAATGACATTTTGATGGAATCCAAGACCATTTCTATATGGAAAAAATACAAAAATTATAGTCTTCTGATTAACATTGTCTCCTTCTTTTCTGGTCATTCCTTGTTTTGCACAGCATTCTTCATTGCCATTTGGCTTTATTTCTGCCTGTAGTTCTCTCCATTACTATAGTGCTTTGGGTCTCTCCTACCATACTTTTCTCAAGAACAAGAAAACAAAACCATAGGTTTATATGACAGAGAAGAAGCTTGATTTGCTCCTTATTAACAAAACAAGCACTTCTGCATTGACCACAGGAAAAATAAATATATTGCTAGCTTTGGTCTTTAATTTCCATTTACTGGAAATTTTTTTCCATTTACTGGAAAATTTTAAGGCTGCTTCAATAAGTAAACACCTTTTGGTCAGGATAGCAGAACAACATACCAATATGGACGTGTTTTGCCAGCATAGTGTGAGAGGGTTATGTTAACATTCCCATCTCCTCAGTCCAACTACTCATATTCACCAGGACAACATTTGTTAAAGGTCTGTTAAAACCAATTTTAATTCAAAATCCACTATGTTATGACTTTCATCTACTCCAGTGTCAGACAAGAACCCTATCCCATGTGAAGCACATTAACACAGCATGAGAAAAATCTCTGTAAAACTAATTGCACTTGCTTCCCATTCTGTATCTTTTGCAAAAAATCTTCCACCATTGTCTGATAACTTTTACTGGTCTGTAGAAAGCTGCTGAATCACTCCTGTTACCTTTGCACAGATGTCCATTTAACTGGTTTATTCATTTAAAGTCATCATTCTAACGCATTTTCCCCTTTTGCTATATTTCTCCTATGTTTTCCCTCTAACGTGATTTTTGTTGTCACATTGCAGTAGTATTCACTTTGTATAGCATTTCCAAATAACATTTGTGCTTCTTTCACCAAATAAATAAATGTAGAGTCTGGATCAACTCCCTCACTTCAGTAGAACTCAAGTCAGAGAAACAAAATCACCAACCTAGGTGAAGATACTGAGATGATTTAGAGTGTTTGTTTGATTTATACTTCTTCTTTGATGAAGCTAGGTGAGAATAACAGAATTAATTCATGTGTCCACTTCTCAGAATGTGCTCAGCTTACTTTTGTAACCCTGTATTCTGAGGTTTTGTAGTATGCCTTCGTACTTCAAGTATTCAGCTTGTGTAACATTGATCTCTTCAAAATCTACATTTTGCTATATCAGAGGCAAAATTGCTCCATCAGAACTGGAAGTAACTGTGAGTTCTCCCAACCCAGCCCTATTTTCTTAAGTTCAAACGACACAATATCTCAGTTCTTGCTCAAAGTTTATTCCAAATTAAGGCAATAAAGTTTCCATTCAACCCACATAATTACCAAATCTTCATTTGTAAAGCAGAGAGACATATGTGAGTAACATCAATGGGTTAAATGACATCACGACTTCTATAAAAAATACTAACATGCCTCTGTGACTGACTTTGTTTCTTGAATACCCTTCATACACAGTTCAGACTCATGCAAGCTTTGATCAGGAATTTAACGTAAAGCAATTACTAAAGTTTGTGGTTCAGTAAGCTGAAGTCTCTGACTTTTGTCCTGAAAAAAATACATGCATTAGTTTCAAGATTCTGACCTGCTAGGCTTTGCTTCTTATTGCAAATAATAAGGCATGATAAGATAGCAGAAGTGTCTGTGACTATGTCTTTTCTTTAAAAAGGAGGTGTTAATCTCTATGCTGCTGTCAAATTCCAACTATGACAACTGCAGGTTGTTTTCTCATGCTCCACTTGTAGTTGAAAAAAAAAAAAAAACATGCAAAAAGAAAAAAAAATGTGTATGTTGCTCTTCAGCTCCAATGCATGGGAAAAGAAGAATACAATATATTTACCACTACTGTGATTGTCTCTGGTCTGGATGTGCATCAACTGATAAAATAATAAGGAGAGTGAATGCTAATGGTCTCTTTGTGGATGCAGCATGTGTGAGATCAACTGTATATACAATTATTCTTTTCTTCCCATGTTTCATAGAACAACAGTAGAATGCAGTGATGATATGTCTCTTACTCTTTAATTTATTTATGCATTTATTAATGTTTCCTAAAGATATTTATGATGTACAAACAGCACTTCTTTCCTATATTTCTTCATACAAAAACCTACCAAATCATGTTTCATAATTTTGTTTTCTAACTTCAAGCTACTTTCACGTCTTATATTAAAATTGATTTGTACTTTAGAGCTTATCTCTAAAATTATTATCTCCTTTCTCTGTAACAGAAATTCATTTTCCCTGGCTATGACTTCAGATTGGTTTCACATCATTGCTAATTACTATTTTAATCTGTGTGCATATAAAACTATGCTTGAGCTAAGTTGTTTCTGTTTCGTAAAACCTAAGACCACCCGTAGTGAAACAATAACACTCAGTGGAGACATGAGAAAGGATACACATTCACAAAAACAGTTTGTAAGAAGCCTTATTTTTCTTTATGATGTGTTAGCAAGACTAGTCAGTCATATGTTTACATTTCAGACACAGTAAACAGGAAAATTCTGAAGTGTTGAGTCTAAAGTGGTTCTGGCCAAGTAGATTTTCATTCAGTCCACTCTTGGTATCTGTAGCCCTTGTTCACTGTTTTAAACTCTTAGTAAGTAGTGAGATACAGGTTATGTTGTTCATAGGGAACTCCACATATATGCTCTAATTGAATGAAAGAAATAGGCAGGCACAATAAAAATATCTGTATTATATTGGCTCAACAAAATCCTCTGTAAGTGTGGTTAACAAGCTTTTGCTGTAAGATTTATGCAATTCTGTGAAAACATTAAGCTTTGATTTCTGTACAAGATCTTTATAAATAGGTAAAAGGAAAAGGGGTTCTAACAGGTAATTATTTATCCAATTAGCAACACATAGAAAGCTGCCCTCAGTAACAGGGAGGGATATGTATTTTGTTTATCATTGAGAAATATTGTTCAGTTTAGTCTTATAACAAAGTACCATTGAATCATGTGTAATTAAGAACAGGAAATATGAAAAGGTAATATTTGTTGAAGTACTTAAAATTCAGCTGTTAAAGCAAGAAGTTTAGCTTATTATTTCTTAATAATATTTTGGAGTTAAGTACTGTTTTGGACTTACAGATGTTTGAATTTCCTAAGCATGGTTAATTTATAATGATAGGTCTGGTTAAGAAGTGGATTCCACTATGCTTACACAATCTCTTAAGGCCTGTAAGCTATAAGGGATTTATTTATTTATTTATTTTCACAAAAAAAACATTTGCAACAGAAGACACTGAAAACATCTGTCTGTGTGAAAGTATTGTTCTCTGTCTGGTAAAATTATAGCCTTATGTATGCCTGATCCTTTAGTCATCCTGCAGACAAATCCCCCATTGACCTGAACAGTGCATGGCTGAGCCTTGTGCCAGACTGTTATGTAAATGAGTTACAGAACATTCTTCACACCTGAACCATTCTTTGGCTTATTATTGTCATGGAGCTAAATATCCACAGAGCCCTGATTCAAATAGTACATGGCATGCACAGTTACAGTAAGCTCATGCAACTGTAAAGAATCAACTGTTGCCATAACTACCACGCATTCAATTACATTTAATGATTATTCTAATTCATCAAAGCTCTTGGGTTATTTGAAAGACATAAGTTTTATTCCAGGGGCTATACACCACTGACTTTAGCCTCTGAGTTGTCCAAGCATTTACTAATAATGAAGCGGATCTGCAAAGGGTGGATGCTTTGGAAGATGCTTTCTGATGGTCTGCATACCATGACAAAATATGCTCTGTCAGTTCTGCACAAAGGCAGTTTGAAAAGTGGTTTTGCAGGTAGGATAACCTACGAATGTCACGTTCTTCCCCATGAGTTTTGTTTTAGGCAGAAGAAAAGGAGTATTTTTTTCCAGGATTTCCAGATGGTTGGAACAACTGTTAGAACCAGATTGTTGGATACAGAGAAGGTCTTAATGAATGGATGCTCAGTGTGCACAGATTTGCTGATGATATGCTATGCATCCAGCAGCCTGGGATGCATTGGATTACAAGGACTGCACACCTATCTTTCCATATGAGATCTTTGCTGCATTTATTGGAGAGCATTCCCTTCAAAATCCCAGTACACACAGTCTCCAGGATGTGACTGCTGATATGTCCAGTGAAGATTACAGAGAGACTTCAGAGCTCTCTGTTAGGGCTAGAGGACAGGGACCACAGGTTTCACATACTGCAGTGATGGATTTAATTATATGTTTTTCAGCAAAACCATGATTTCACTTTGCAAGAAGCAGCTGGAGTTAGACTTGAATGATTCCACTGACACTGTCCTGGTATGGCTCATACCTACTTGACCAGTCAAAGGTTACTTGAGTGAAAGCTAATATCGTTGTTATAATTGATTGACATATTTGAGGAAAATCTACACTTTTTATCTGTCTTTCTGTACAAGCATAGGTCTGCATTGACTAATTTCTCCCTTCTCCTCTTACATCAAGTTTTAACTATTCTCTTAGCAGACCTATTTCTGAGTATTTAGGTTAATTTCCCCACAGTAACTCATATTCCTCATCAGTGTGATGTTGCCATCTCTCTCATTGCTGACATCCTGTTTAGCCACACCTTCTCCTAGGAATAAATATACATTCTCACATGGATGCTCACACACTCAGTAAGATTAGCTGTCTGATTGAATCCATTTCCTGACCTGCTTTACCTCCTCACAAGCTCACTTAAGAGTGAAAATTGAGATGTTTTAAGACTCAAAACTTGCTCTTTCAAGGGTAGGCTTAGTATATTTTCATGTGTCTCATGTTAATAATCTGAAGAAGTACATCAGGGTACTAACAGGACACAGTGCCCAGTTCTGACTTCTGACTAAAAGTCTGTTAAAACTGTCACTATGAGAACTTGCTTGTCTTCCTGGTACTGATTTTCAAAATGCCTACTCAAAGTGCCCTTCCTCCTGCAGAATTCACCAGCTGAGCACCCCAGAGCAAACTTGAAAATTCACTCATGGACCAACTGCTTGTATGTGTAGGTGTAGAATTTGAAAAGCTCTACAATGCTAAAATTTTAATAGAGTAAATGAAGAGTGTGTGAGGGCAAGTGTTTTGCTCTGTTTTTGACATCAGAAAAAAAAAAAAGAAAGAGTCTGATGAGTCATGATGAGTCATTCTCTGTCATTGATGGTCTGCAATGTTTGAGACTTTGAAAATATTTAGAATGACACTTGACACTATAAGAGATTATGGAGTGTAGAGTGTTGGCCTTGGCTGTATTTCTTCACTTTTTTTTTTTTTTTTTTTTTTTTTTTTTTTTTTTTTTTTTTGAGGGGGTGGAGTGGGGCAGGGAGGGGAGGAATTGTCTTGTTCTGCTATTTGAATTCAGGGGTAGATGAGATTAGATCAAATACAGCTAGAAGGAAAAATATCTATCAGCATCTTAGTCAGAGTACAATGAAGAGTAAGCAAAAAGATGCATTTATCAAATCAGTGTAATTTATAACTGAATGTGCTCCTTTGCAATTAGTGATTACAAAATGGCATCATGGTAGATAGAATAGCAGAAGAGAAACAATCTAACATGTTCTACCAACTACAGTGTGTAGCCTGGTAGAGTTTGTTTGTTATTCTGCTAATGGTGTTCTATGTCTTTATAGAAATGTTCTCACCCACACGGCAAGTTAATGATAACCTTCTCTACTAATATCTGAGAACTACTCTTTAAGTAGATATACATCTATATACTACAGTGATGGACTCATAAAATGGAGATTAAAGAGACGTGGATATAGACAGATTGAAGAGATTAAGATGTTTTGCAAGTTAAAAGAATTCTTGTTTAAAACCTCAAGTTAGCCTACTTTAGAATTAGGTCATATCATAAGTGCAGACTGTCTTCCAAATTGTAAATAATGGTGTGCATGTTTGTGTTTGTCAGAGAGAGAAAGAGAGAGAGCATCTAACAGATCCTTACATTACCAAGGATCCTTGACTTCTGAGTCATGTTATGCTTGGTTTAAGGATGCTTCTTGTGGCACAATATGAAAAGAGTCGGAAATCCCCTTGCATGTGAGAGAAGTGCTTGTGCTGTCCAAGCACGAACAGCAGCTGTTTAAAAATGTGTGCTGTGAAGCAGCTTTGAGAGGTCTAGAACAGGAGGTTAAAGAGCCCCTGTGTGTTCAGTGCTTGTTTCAATGTATTTGCTACCACACATAATGATTCTCTGCTACCCACAATGGTCATGTCATTGCCATGTGCATTGTTGGCCTTGCCACCAGATCAGGATTCATCTGAAATGGCTTCTATACTATGGGAACTTTCTTTGTTACACTGCTGTAGCTCATTTTTACTCACAATAGGCTCATAGTGGAAACCGGAGCCAGTCACTAAAACTGTGACATTCCTGAAGAGGCTAGATAGATAGAGATGTATTAGATGATGTATTAGATGAGAGAAGTCCATGATGCTTTCACCACATAAATTCTCCAAGACAAGCTTTGCAAATATGTTCTTAAATATGTAATATTGTGTAGTCTAAATTTTATTTGCATAACCAAATAGTCAAGGTGGAAGTTGTAAAACATCAAAAAACAAATCAAGTTTAAAAAACAAATAAAAAAAAAACAACGTACAGGATGATAACTAGTGCCCGAGGAGGTAGGATAAGAGGCATCCTGCTGCACAGAAAGCAGGGTTGTTACTGTGTCATGACTCTGTAGGGTTTCTGACTCCCCATTTTACATTTATGCTTCTCTGTGTGTACTTATGGCTGATGTGACTGTGGTATCAGGAGATTACACATACAGTTTCATCAAAGAACCGCAATGAACCTGGGTTCTTTTTGCCTTTAGACATTTGTCTTTGCTTACACGTTCCTTTTCACCTTTGAACATTTGCCTTTGCTTACACATTCTTTTCAGCAGGAGGAAATGTTAGTCCTATCCACTAAAAATGGGGCAATTACATTAAAAAAAAAAAAAAAAAAAAAAAAAAGCCTTACATTCTGTGGTCTCCACATACAGAGATGCTTGATTTGGCAGGGGATTCAACAGAACTTGTAGAAGCAACCCTAAATAAATCTGACTATTCAGTTGCAGACTGCTGACACATTGCTCAACCTGAAGTGTCTTCCAACTCTCTTCAGGACACAATGCTTCCTAATGGTCATGTCACACACACCCCAGGACTGTATTGAGATTCTTTGTCACCAGAGTAACTCCCTTTTTTATTCTCTCTGAAATGACAGAAAAAAACATCTCTTTACAAATAAGGCAGCAGCTGCATTCATTGATGTGTGTTACTTTGGTGTAAATTTAAATGAATCACATTTATGGAAGACAGAAGTTTAGCAAGACATGCTGTGTAGGAGCAAACCACATGAAAAACTGGAGGAACTAGAGCAGGAAACTGCAAGCAGTCAAGAGAGGCACTATACTAGCAACTGGAAGCAAATATAACCTTAAGCTAAAGAAAATAGCAGTAACTCCGTAATTATAGCCATCTATAACTTACACTTTTTAAGATTGATTTTGTCTTTGAAAATCTTTTTGTTAATCAGATCACAAATATTTTGCTAAAGGAGAATTTTAGTACTGAGCTGTCATGCCTTTGGAACTGGCAGCTCACAGAGAGATATCTTGACTGCTGTGAAAAGGTTTTAAAACCTCCAGCCTAGCTGAATTCTTTTCTTTCCTTTTGTTTTTTGGAGTGTACAACTTCTAAGTCATATATCTTTTTTCCATTTGAAGATTCTTTTTATAGGCGACTCAACTAACAGAGGGATGATGTACTATCTAATAGAAAGAGTGAATGAGACTCTTCAAGAATGGCAAAAGACTCATGATGTTAAATGTTATCATAATATCAATGAGGGGAAAACATTTATCAGTTACTCCTATTATCCCCAGTTTTGGATGACTGCAAAACAGAGACCAACATTTGAAAAAGCGCTAGAACAACTGCTACAGAGGTACTGTATGAACTCCATTGCTGGCTTGCTTGTGTTTTATTCTATTCACAAATGTGTTTAACAGATCTTGCAATTAAAGTAACCAAACAATTAAACACAACGTGTGCAGACCGTATTGTGTGGTTGAAAAATAGTAGAATATGACATCAGGCCTCTGATCAGTGTGCCAGATACAGTTCACTGAAATGCAATGCAATGCAGTTAAAATGTTTGCCATCTGTTTTAAGACAACATGTGTTGTTTTTTCTTTCTGGGTTTCAGATCACGTCCCCTAGAGAACACAGACCAGACGGTATTAATTGTAGGTGGCGTTCAGTGGCTTAATTCCAATCACCTGCAAATTATCCAAAAGGTGTTGAACAGGTAATGTTATGCGCTTAATGGTATTCCAAGTCAATTCTTGATAAGACAAATTATGGGAAATGACCAGAAATTTTAAATGCAAACATTTCATTTGTTTTCTCAGGGGTGTGCACTTAAATGACTTTGAAAGAAAAAAAAAGTCTTTTGATGTGTGTCTGTTAAGTAAAATGTGTGTCCTGATTTTTTTATTCATTTAATTTGCCAAACAGGGAAAATCTATCAAATATCCTGGTAATTATCAAATCTATAGGGATGGGATTTCACCTCCCAGTGGATGGAATACATTCTTTATCACAGGTAAGCTATATTTAGAGTGCATTTTCACAGAAGACTTGTCATTTCAGCAAACATTTTTTTCAGTATGGTCAAAAATGTTACCTCCTCTGCTGAGCAAGCTTTAAGTGAATCAAAGAAAGAATGTTTGCATTTGCTAGTATGGCTTGCTGGTGTGTATTCAAACCAATTAACCTCATTTCATGGATTCCACTGCAATCTGAGTCATTTGAGACACTGTGCTCAGTCAGCTGTCCCAGGAACTAGAACAACCTCCATTATGTCTGCTGCCAAATTTGAGAAATTGAGTTAGGGCTAGGCAGATAGCTCTTTCTACCACGTCTAGCACAGACACTCCCCAAGCTTCTTCTATGATCATTGCCGGATCAGACTCAGTGTTCTAGCTCTCCATAAATGTCTTAACCAACTTACAAAGCAGCTGGAACACACCAGTGAATTTAGCCTGTTACTTGTATGTTAACTGGATGATATAGTGAATTCAAATCATGTCCAAGAACTCTCAGATTAGCAGATGGGCTCATTTCAATATCCTGTGTAACTCATTCAATTCAGCATTTTTATTTACAATTTGGTTGATAGGATAGAGAACTCATATAAAATGTGTAGAACAGACAAGTCTGGGAAGCATTGAAGGGTAGAAAGGAGTAATAGTGCCTACCAGCATTGCACAGTACTCTTTCTAAGCTTTCATAGTTTATGTCCAGCAGTCCTATCACACTGAGGACTGGCATTCACCTCTTCTTGCAGCAGTAACAGATTGCTTTATTCACTGTGTGATTTTTGCTATAGAAACTGCCTTGCCAGATTTTGCCCATTCCCTCTTTCTAGCTTAGTACTATTTTCCAATAGTGTTTACACAAATTCCTCCTATTGATTTCAACCATTTTCTTAGTTTATACACATGACCAAGTTAGGGTACATTGGGGAAGTGGTTGGAATCAATAGGAGGAAAAACAGTCCTCCTATTATCCAGAAAATAAGCTCCTCCCATAGATTTCAGAGGAGTTCAGTCCTAGGAGGAAGTAGAACTTTGATCTCAGGTAGGTGAAGCAAGGATAGAAGAATATGAAAGGCATCTCTGGATTAGTTTTATCTGTTTCTCGTCCAGCAAATTCCATAAAACTCCAGAAATCAACTACAATATGCAACTCTCATTCTTTTCCTTTTCATATCTGCTGCCTTGACAAATTTACGGCTAACTTTTTTTTCCTATTTTTGGCCTTCCTGCAGTATCTTGAGAAATAATCTCTTTTTCACTATGACTGTGTCTAAGACACCCATGGCCTTATATTCCTTTTTAAGGAATAGTCTTAGTGGCTTTGAAGCTGAAGTTGTCCTTTATAGGAACAATTTAGCCATTTGTTACACAGACATCTTTATCATAGGACTTTTTTTTCTTTTTTTTTCTTCTTTCTTTTTTTTTTTCTTGAATTATATTACTTATATTAGCTTATATTAGCTAAGTGTGTATTAGAAAGTTTTCAAGTAAGTACATTTTAAACAGCATTGAAATACTCCCATTGAGGAAGCTGTGCAACTACTGAAAAATAATTACAATTACTGCTAATATGATTTTTAGTTTAGATCAGCTTGAAACCAACCTGATTTTTTGTGTAATTAGGGAAAAATTTGTGGATTTTCTTATGACATTTTCTTTTCTGCAAAACGTATTCTAAACAATTTCTGCAAAAATGTACAAAAGTCTTGGAGTAGTAGGTGTTTTTCAAGAGTGTGTTTGTAGTAATTCACATCTGGAATATAAAATGATTATCCTATTTAAAATTAAGTTTTGCTATTTATTTCAATGGGAGTATAAAATAACCTTTAAACAGTACTTTTGACAAAACATTGCAATATTTTATCTGGAACACAGGCAGAAGTGCAAAATTTGTGGAATGAAAACTTGGTTATCCTGGATACAGCAAAAAATTATGGCTATGAAGTTGTTGACACCTTTGTCATCACAATGGGACGCTACAAAGAATTTCTGCGGGGGAAGTGTGGCTGCCATTTCCATGAGGTAAGTTTTTGTATCTTTTTCAGGTATTTAAAAGAGATTTTAACTGCCAGGTGCTTAGAAGCAAAAAGGTATGCAGGTAGGTTCACAATCGTGACTCAGATAATTCTGAACAAAAGCTGTGGAGGCAGCTATATGCATATGGTGGCATTTGTCCCTCACTGCCCAAGGACAGGCTAAGCTGGTGTAATGGCATCTCCTTGAAATAAAAACAATTTTTCCAAGACTTGGTTTTCCAAGACTTACTCTTGGCCAAACCTCTTCCTGGGACCTGGATGTGCACAGGGTTAGCACAGAATCTCTGCAGACCTTTATGGCTACAAACTTGGGCCATGACACCTGGAAAAAGGTAGAAGTACTAATTTTTGCCATGAAGAAATGTCAGTACAGCTATCATATATTTTCCTTAAAGTTCCACAAGATGCAAAGTTCTGATAATAAGGTTTCCTTCATCAGACAACCACAGTATATACTGAAAAACAAAATACACTGTGGCCAATTAAACCTAGTAATTTAAACCAAACAAAACAAAATTCAGTGGAGATGAAACTAAATTCAAGCATATATTCCAGAGTGTCCTTGTGATTTCTGCCAGCCAAGCCCTAACACAACAAGCCTGACC
Organism: Aythya fuligula; assembly: GCF_009819795.1. NCBI lineage: Eukaryota > Metazoa > Chordata > Aves > Anseriformes > Anatidae > Aythya > Aythya fuligula. The sequence goes on along the minus strand of NC_045559.1, from coordinate 24,605,261 downwards.
ATTTTCTTATAGCCTATGGATTAAATTTAATTATCTCAGCTGCAGCACACTTAAAACATAATAAAAACGTAATAAATGTATGGCTTTGATTTTTCTGGTTAAACATCCCAGACTGAGACAACAATGTCAGGGACAGAACAGTCCATGAGACAATAAATGCGTTCCCAAAAGAGAGAAACAGTCAGCTGCAACTGGCCATGATTAGGATCCAGTATGAGGCTGACTGGGGCAGAGCACAGGTCTTGGAGCATTTTCAGACCTGTTGGAGCTCATGTGCTGAATGTGAACCTCACAGCTGGTTTCTACCTCAGAATCCTCAGAAGCTCATATGTTTTTAGCCCACTGCTGGGGCCTCTGTCCTGCTCTGGGACCAAACATAATGGATGTGGTTAGTTAACTGATCCTTTAATCTTCTCTGAGCAATGCATTAAAAGGGTGAACATAGCTCAGTCCAAATGGAGCTGGGAAGTAGGGAAGCCACAGAGCAGATACCTCTGCAATGGATAAATAGTTTTGTGGCGTACATGGCTCCTTCCTTTTTGCCCAGACAGATTCCTTGACCCCCTTTGTGTCTAAGACCAAGATGTAGGTATACTTCGTGGGTCATTGCTGATGCTTGCCATTTCCACAGAGCTTTTGAATAAAATGGAGAACTTCAAAGGAAAATATTTCAGATGCTTTGTAGGTGGAAAACAGCCTGGCATGATCAGTCATCAGCATTTTTCATGCATTCTTCCTTCATTTTTCATGAGCTCGTGCAGATTTGGCCTTGCTTTTCTGTCTGAGGATCTCAGCAGAGGGTATGTGTTTCTGGGGAAGATCAGGGAAGAATTTGGATCATGGCACTGTTGTTAATGAGGCTTGAGAGGCCAATGTGCTGAAAGAGGCATGGATGTGCCCAAGAGAACCCATCAGACACCAAAAAACAGACTTGATCCTTGACAAAAGCAAAAATAAAGTCCTTGAATGCTTTTGATACTTCATTAGTTTTAATAGTTTTGTCATCAGTTTATTTCTGAATCCTGGCAAATGGAGTTTCATCAGGTGCTGAAGCAGTTTCTGCTTGGAAAATGGCATTTTGCCTCGAGGATGGAGCCAAGAATGCTATGTAAAAGTCCAAAACTTTTCATGTTTTATGAAACCAGATGAGGTGGATTAAATATATTGCTTTGTACTTTCACTTTCTCTCTCTTTAAAAATAACTTCCTAAACTCCCAGAAGAGAGCACCCCTCTGTAAATGCCTTCTGAAGTAAAGCACAGCCATAAGGCAATGGAAGGCCATCCGTTCTGTGCAGATAATAAAACCTGAAATATATTTGTCAGATCTCATTTAGTTCTCACTAGGTGGTCAAATATTTCCTCTGTTTGCCCTGATAAATTATTTGGGTTCACACTGACACACTTCAGAGGGCCTTGAGTCACCCTGACAGCACAGAAATCTGCAGCTCTGTAGACCCTACAGTCTTTGCTCTGATTGCCAAAGGGTCTAGTCTAATGGGTGAGTTATACTGATCTGGGACAAAAAATCTTGCATAACTCTGGCACTTTCTGCCCAAACATAGTTCTGTGCGCACATGAAAACATGATTTCTTAATTACCTCATTCATCACAAATGCTTATGGAGAAGTAGGTTGGCCAGCAGTTATAAAGGTCTATTTTTTATTCAGATTTATTCCCTAATTTAACAGCAATGAAATCATGGGCACAACACAGAAACTAGCAACCTTGGTATTTCAGTATCTTAATCAGTGCCTGGCTGCTGGGTGAACATTAGATTGCATTCCTTGGAGATCATGCCTAACAGGAATGCAGTTTGGATGATTGGTTCAAGGTGGCATCACTTTGGAATAGCTGTAAGATCTAAGGCATTAATTTAGAAAAATGAACCTGCAGTAATTGCCTGAAAACAAATAACAGCTTAGCGGTATCAAATTGATCAGAGGACATATTAATTTTCTACATGGATAATTCTTGGTCTTTTTTTAGTCCAGCCAGCTCTGTCATGACCTTTCTGCCCAGTCTTTCAAGCCTTTGGACATGTTTTTCCTTCATTCACATTTAATTTTGTGTCGGTTGTTTCAATACATTTACTATGAACTTCACTACATATGAACATTGTTTCTCATTGTTCAATGACAGTAAAAAGACATCATCTTTTTACAAGTTAACATGCTCCTGCATAAATGTACACATTAATAAATAAACTTTATTTTATTTTATTTTATTTTATTTTATTTTATTTTATTTTATTTTATTTTATTTTATTTTATTTTATTTTATTTTATTTTATTTTATTTATATTTGTGCCAAGAAAGTTTAGTGCCTGGCTCTTCTTTTGCTGTCTCTGTATTTCCCACTGACTTGGTCAGGGTGTTCTGCCCTGTGTCTGTGCAAGGTTCTGAGCTCTCCGTCTCATGAAGTTGCTTCATTATTCATCAGTAAGAGCATATTCACTGAGACCAGGCCTTCAGCATCTCACAGGAGACCCTTTTAGCCACCAAGCTTCTGAGGACGCTACCTTTCACTTTCTCACTAGTCCCATAGACATTAAATTATTCCACATGTATTGAACATGATAATCCCAGAGATTTATACATACTGGGGGTCCAAGAAGAAGTTACTGAACCACACTGTGGTTTTGTCAGTATGCTGCCCCAAAACATCGAAGCTGATATAGGGCTGTTGAAATGCACTGGAATTCCCTTCTTGGAGAAATGAGTCATGGTCCACTTCTCAGCCCACCATGGAGCTACGCTGCTCTTGCATCAAAACCTGAGAGCAAGAACATACTAGAAGGGATTGCAGATGAGAAATAGCATAGGTTCCTCAATTTCTTGGGATCAGAGTATGTCTACATTTATACCTTTCTGTAAGTCAGGGCTATCCCGAGTTTATTTTTTTTTCCATGGTAGATGTACAGGCAAGCTGTGAAGTATGAATTTGGTAGTTAAGATCAAATTGTCCCTAATGAAGAGAACACAGAGCCTAATAACACTGGAGACATTACAGAATCAGCCAAGTGAGTGTACTGGGGCTATACATTTAGATTTCAAGGCTTAACTGAGTAGGATCTTGCACAGTAAACAGCATGTAATCTAACAATTTGGCTCACTAAAACAGTGTTTGTAAGCAACTTGCAGCTCAAGGTAGGAGTATCAGGACCTGCTTTGTGGAGAGCTGTCTCAACATTTGTGTCGACACAGCTGTGTACATGTATTCTGCTAGGTGCATGCAGAAAGCATTCACATATGTCACTTCTTTTGCAGGTGGTGAAATCCAATCCCTCTGAAGAAAGTCCACACATAACAATGACGTTATCAAGGCACTATACGCTGGGGAAATATTTCAGCAGTCAAAGCAAGCTATCACAACTGCAGGACTATTCAACAAATTCTCAGTCCCCATATCACGTCCGAGGTCCAATAAACCAAGTTTATTCTGAAATCCTTCTGAGCAGGCTCTGTGCAAGTAAGAGGGAGCTTGTCAGTACATAGCCTCTCCTGGATGTCACACTGGGACTAGAGATGTGCCGCCACCTGAGCGACAATCGAAAGACCATAGTGAATTTATGACGTGCTTCCTCTGTTGACTGCACATGTACCAACAGAGTTGGAGAAGTGATATTTTTCCTAAATCTTTATGAAATGGAGATATGCCCTGGCAGTTTTATGGTTTCAGAATAGAAGATGAAAAGATGCAAAGAGAGAGAAGAGGGGCAGTTACTTGAACTGTTGCCAAAAGCTAGAACAGCTGTAGCTCAAGCAACTGTTTATTAATGATAGTAAAGAGAGAGAAATGTATACACTTGAATAATTTGGAAAGGACTGCTTTAGCTCTTCAACACTATCTATTTTTCTATTTATAGAGACACTGTAATATTTGAATGTATTTAGAAACTGGTTACATTCCATTTTAAAGATTTTTATTGTACATGGATTGGTTCCCCTTCAATATCAAATCTTTTCTATTTAGGCACTTGGTTTTTAGATTTGAAAATGTCTATTGATGTTTTACATTAGAACTCTAGTGTTTTTCCTGAAAACACACCCCTTCTTTGTATCATAGATGGAACAGATGTCTACTCTATTTTCTGCATGTTCTAAAGCTAATACAGACATAGATTACTTAGACTTGAGACTGGTTGTAACTGTCTCAATGTAGCATGTAAATATAGTGAATATGATGACATAAACTTATTTAAAGTCCCAGTTTAGGAGAGTGGCCATGTGAAGGAAGACTGCTTAGATATGTGCTTCAGTAACTGCCCTGGTCCTTAAGCCAAGGAAGTGTGGTCCTTGCGTGGAAGTGCCCTTTCTTTTATGATTTTTTTAAGAATTGCTGATGTGTGAAGCCAGTACCACAAACAGGAGAAAAGTACTGTTTGCAAGCACACATAAGAACTTCAAGATCTCTTTTATTGCTTGTTTGTTTGTTTGTCTGTTTTTAATCTATCACAAGCAGTATGTGATGTCCTGAGGGCAGAATATACTGCCTGCAACTCTTGCTTGGTGGGGGCTAAACCTTCTCTGGACTCCAGTTTCATGCTGTAGACCATCTACATCACCCATTTTTGCAGACCTGCTCTGAATGAAAGCCAAGGGAGAGAGTTTATCATCATAGGAAGAATCTGTCTGCAACATTGGCAGCAAATTCACAGATGTGGTACCCTGATGGGAAACCAAATGTGGTCCAATCTTAGCAGCTAGGTGATGTGTTAATGGGGACAGAGAACAAAGCCCCTTGAAGCTATTCACTCTATAAATGGCCTAAGACAACACAGTATTATTTTTGTATGATTAAAATGCACCAAGAACACTTGAAATCTAAATAATACTAATACTAATACTACTATTAATAATAAAAGAGCATTTCAAAAGTATAAATCCAGTTATGGAGTCATGGAGCTGGCAATCAAGGCACTACTCACACCATGCACTAGAGAGGGGACTCAGAACCAGGTAAGTATGAGTCTAATGAAGGGTCCACTGAGCTCTGTGACTTTCTTCCCCCTCAAAATTTTATATATAAACCTTCACTTGCTTCCACTGTCTTTGGGAAAGGAAGCCACAAGCAATGTCAGTGAAGATAAATTATAGCGCAGAACTAACCACCATCCTATTGGCCTTGGTAGTACACAGAAAGGCTGCCCTATATAGAAGTAGGACTAGAAATTCATGACACCACATTTAAGATATACCAAAGATCCATAAAATCAACACAGTCCGTATCTCCAGGTAATAATGCAGTATTGTGAATTCTTGCTACTTTAGATAAGGTAGCTGAAGACAGCAGTTTGGAGCCCAACTTCCCTAAATGGTCAGAGGATCCTCAGAAAGAGGATCTGGCCTACCTAATTTAGGAGACTTCCCACTATATTAACAAAGCTCCTAATTTAGGCAATAACCTTACATTTGGTGTGACAATGTGAGTATGTATGTGTTTCTCTATAATATGCTGCTGCTGTGCTTACAGTAAATGTCCCTGAATTTCTACATAAATTTTCCCTGACATGGAGCTTTACATGAAAAGAAGGGTCAGGAACTGTGCATAAATACTGAAAATGTCAGCATTTGGTTTTGAGCAATGTGATAATCTAAGGAATATAATTGTATGAAAATTAAATAATATATAAACTTGGGTCTGGAACTCCAAGTCATCACAACCTTAAATTTGATTTCATATCATGCCATTAATATCACTAGATGCAAAACACAGCCAGAAGTCATTGGCACTGAGATGATCAACGATAGGAGTATTACACTTCTACTTCTGTTAAGATTTCCTTTGCTCATTTAAATCCACATGCTGTTGCTGTTATTTTTATGTACACAAATGTTTTTAAGGCATGAACTGAGTTTGTATGTTTTGTTACTTGTTTGTTAATCAAAGCCAATTGCTGAAGCATCAGCTATAATGATGAATAGAGCAGACTGTTATACTGTAGCTGATACTGGTGAATGTACAATTCATCACTTCCAGTTTCACCACAAAATAGTTTACATGTGCTGTACACCCAGATGTCTTAATGTTTTCCAAATCTTAATATTTTTTCAAATGTAGCAAGTTGAAATTTTTCTGTATGTTTGCTTTTTTTACCTATCTGTGTATGTATCTACATGTGTACAAAGGTATTGATACAATTTGTAAACAGATCCTTATTTAAATGAGTTCTTTGAATTATTTTTTTCCATCACTATATATGATCCATATAATCTTATGAATAAATGAAAAGAATGGAGACTAAAACAGGTGAAAACACACATTTTTCACTATTTCACTATAAAATACGTCTGTCATCTATAGGTACATAAAAGAAGAAAATTGAGATTGATATGGAAGTACTGCTTGCTTATACGCATCAACATTTACAGATTAAGACAATAAAATAATTACTATGTCTGAATTCCAGTGAGAGTACCTTTTACTGCAGAATTATCATGTCTGCTATGACATTTTGTCTGAATAAGCATCAGAGTGCTCCTACTATATAAGACTGACTCATAATATAGTTGATTTTTTTTTTCTCCCATATATTTACCTTAGTCACATTATGCACCATTAAAGTAGCAAAGGACTTGATTGTTAAGGTGAGTTTTCCTCCTCCTGGTACAGACATGAATGGCCCTATAATTGGTGAAAGGATTGACATAATCGGGCTGGGGAACAAGTACACTGAGAAGTGGTGTTTCCTGCTCAATTTCTGCCCAGCAGCATGTGGAATTTAGAGTGGAACCAATGTATACTTTAAACTACAGGTAGGGTGACTGAAACTGTGCTGTGAAAAATAAATACCCTGAAATACAGAGCTGTAATCCCAGCTATTACTTCATCCCTTTAACTTTAGCTGAATCTGCAGAATGATGTATCACTGTCCAATGAGTTACTCACTGTCTTTCATATAACTCCAAAAACTTTGCACAATTATCTGGGTTTTAGCCTTGTAGTGTAGACAGCCACCATGATCAAGTCCATCCCAACGAATATCTTTGGAATTATTGTCTGTAATTAAAAAAGATTTTCCTATTTTTAGGGAAATACCCTGGCAAGTCAGCTCTGTCATTGGAGATGCTGTATTTCAACTAGCTTTATTTGACAAGGAGCTGAAAGAATGATCTACAAATACTATTTTTACACTTAGTATTCATTTGAAAATGTTATTCTTTAGAATAATATTTTTTTCACAACACTAAATATAGGCTTTCTACCTTATTTTTCTCTTCTGTGATATATTAAAAGGACATCAAAGTCAATTTATTTACTTAGTGGGTGGGATAGCAGGGCATCCGATTACCTCGAGGTTGAAATAACCACTAATAGTTATGCTTCTGTTGCTATGCTGAGCCAAAGAGAATGCTTTGAAGAAGCAGATATGTGTGATATTAAGTTGACTGCAGTCCAGGGATCTTTCAGATTACTTTTTTAGAGTAAAGCAATTTTTTTAGAGGTGCAGTGAGCTATTTGGCATAGAGTCAAGCTTCTAAACAAGCCCCTGTAGTCTCAGACAAAAAATATAGGTTGCCTGCTAGCTTTGCATCTGGCTTGTTTTACCTCACTAGTATGACTGCAAGTACCTGCTCTACTTCACACTGAACTTTCTTTCAGATGACCAGAGAAGTTTCTCTTTCACCTTAGGAATCTCAGATTTGGGAAATTTGAGAAATGATTATTGCATATACAGGGTGAATCTTCAATATATCAATGTTATTACCTTAATCTTTTTGTCAATTCCAACAGCAAAAGATCACAGAATCACAGAATCACAGAATTTCTAGGTTGGAAGAGACCTCAAGATCATCGAGTCCAACCTCTGACCTAACGCTAACAGTCCCCACTAAACCATATCCCTAAGCTCTACATCTAAACGTCTTTTAAAGACTTCCAGGGATGGTGACTCCACCACTTCCCTGGGCAGCCTGTTCCTGAGTGCAGCTGGCTGAAGCACGCCTGTCCTCTAGGACAGTGATTTTCCCTGTTGAAAAAACAGTTGTGTTATGGTAAGTACTTAGTTAGGGTGCACTAGCACTTAGCTCTTTACAGAGCTTGCCTTTATCAAGTCATATTCCACTGCCATCTTAACCTGTGGAAGGACAGGTCTTCAAGACACCAGAACAGATGATTTATGATGCAGGCACACCTATGTATTGGTGCTGATAGTAATCCTGTAGTATTTACAGGTACCTTCACACCACCCACTGAGCATAAAAGCCCTGACTACACAGTGCAATGAGACTCTACATTTTAACCTTACTTGTATGTGGTTCAGTGGTAGTAAAGGTGATGTTACATGTGTCAGTCTGGGTCAGTACCTAGAGCAAAGTGTCCTAGAAAAGTGCTCAAATCATTAACTTGGATGGTCAGGATGACCCCACAGGGTCACAAAAGGGCCTCCTGAAGCATCAGTTGCTATTGCAAAGGACTTGTCCCTTTTCTAGGTTCATCCATCTGGCTGCTTGGCTGGTTCCCAGCCAGCTGTGGGCAGCCTTTCCTGCAATTCCTCAACTATGTTCAACAGCCTTGGCAAGGTACACCATGTTAAATAGCCCTGGACTGAAGATAAAGTGTATGTTTAAATGAAATTTGACCTGAGGTCTTTGTGAAATGCAGCACCTGTGCAGCTTCTCCTTGATTTCCTCTGGAGGTGAGCTGCTCTAAAAAGCAACCGAATTCCATCCCCTTCATCTCAATCTCAGACAACAGTGTCTTTTCTCAGCTTTTGGCAACAATTTTTCCTGTTGCTTTTCTGCATGAAGAATGGGAAGAATCTTCTCTGCGCACTCCTGCCTAACAGCATGAGATGAGCTACATTTGCACACAGTCACTGTGGTTGGCATTTCCCTCGTGCTTCATTATGGGGACAAAACACCCATGGCAGATGGTGTTTTCAACATTGTGGTTTTCCACTCTGTTTTGAGCAGTGATGGGCAATGCAGTTAAAGCAGCCAGTGCCTCAGTGCTTCTCTCAGGATATTAAGGAGACACGAGGTGAGGACGAGACTGGAGAACTAAAAACTTTGAGTGAGGAGCCCAAATACCTCAGATGCCCTCTGGCAAAGCCAGGGCAGTTAGGAAGTGCACACTACAGGTCAAGTGGATGAAATTAAAGTCTTCAGGAGCCCCTTAAAGTCACTAACTTCTGTGGGATATTGCCTGAATTTGAAGACCAGATCTGTGTTTGGCAGTTTCTCACTTGACATATTCTGAAAATGTCTTTTATCTTTTCTTTTGTACTTACCATTATCAACTTCCATATTTCCTTTATGATTCACTGGGATTAAGAAGCTTAGAGTAATATTTCTTCTCTGCCTGATAATGACTGTACAACCTCCCCAGATAACAGCCACACTGTTTTATAGTCACTAGATCAGTTTTATTATTTCTGCCAGGCTTCTTTCCTTTACTTCCATATGCCAGCTCCAAAGACTCTATATACTTACAGATAATCATCTATGGCTTTATTTATAAGGTTTTTAGTGCCTCAAATATATTTGAAGAAACCTGCTGATCCTTATTTATCCTAATAGGATGGAAAACGCTTTAAAGCCTGAAAACCTGACCTTGCAAGTCATTAGGCAATGCACCACCCAGCATGATCTAGCCCCAAACTGACTTCCTTTAAAAATAAAGAATCAGAGTCACATCGTCATATATAACATGATGTTGTCTCCTTCTGAAGTTTTTAGTGGAGTGATTACAATTTGAACGTAATTTGTATGGTCTGATATGCTTTTATATATATATATATATATATATATATATATATATATATATATAAAACAGGGCCTTTGATGATCTCTCTTTACAGCAAATGGTATCTATTAGCTACTGTAAAATTCTATTTCAACATCCTTTGTGCACTGTGCCTTTCCTAGCTATTATAAAATATGTACATACAAGGGGATTTACTGCTGATATTAAAAGGTTAAATCATAACAGGTCTTACTGCTCCACCCAATATTGGCTCCAGAATTCTGTATTGCATCATGTCTCTGTAGTAACAAGGAGATAGGGCTGAGTGATCCCATGCTGCTGCCTGTCTGTGTGGTTCTTCAGTCTACAGAACAGCTCAGGACTGAAGCCCTGGAGGAGCTTTAAAAATAGCACACCTGCAGGTATAAGAGCAAAGCCTGAATATGTACTCAAAACATGTTGACCCTCGAAACAGGTTCAGCTTGGAAGTCGAGGATAACAACTTGAACAAATTATCCATCTATTTTCAGGCACCAGAACCCAGATTCCTCCCACTTGACTACAGATATTTAACTGAGGCATTTTAATTATGAATGTGCTCATACTTTGTACTCATCACAGAAAGACCAAGACTTGAGTTATTCTCTAGCAGTATCTATTACTTCTACAGTATTGTTTATTGTACAGAGAGCCAAAAGCAACACTTAGAAACCTGTGATGGAGACCTAAAGTTCTGAGAAATAAATGTAAGCTCAGCAGAGGAGTGGGCATGGGATTCGTTGAGCAGGTAGATGAAGTTTTCACATTCCCACTCAGCTCGTTCAGATCCAGAACTTGGTCACAAGCCCACCACAACCACCAGCAGGACATGCTGATACATTTTCAACATCTGCTCCTGCAGCTGGTCGATCATTTAACTGTGCACTGTATCAGGAGGAAACCAGCCCTGCAGGTAACCCAGAACATTCAATGGTAATATGGGATATGCAAGGTCAAGACTTTTCATTTTCAAAAATGAAGAACAAATCTCTGTCTATGGCTATATAGGAGTACGTGATGGATGTCTTTCTTTCTGTGAGACAAGCCAAGCTGGCAGGTGCTTAACTCAAAAAAAAACACACAAAAAGTATTTTTCAGTTTTAGACACCAGATCAGAGATAAGTACCTGGCTTGTACCTGAGAGCCCCATCTTCCAACATTTATTCCTGTCCTGGAAGTCTATGGAGAGCCTAAATAATTTAGGGGCTGCTGACTTTACTGTGCCATAAAAACATCTATCAGGTGTTAGAAGCTTGAACCAAACAACTTGGTCATGTATCCTATTTGATTCCATGAAAAGTTCACTGCTCTGTGCATTTCTTCCATGTCTTACACACAGCATTACACCCCAGACATCACTGGCTGTTACTCTGTGGATATAGCTGTTCATGTAAGTGCTCTCTAACCAGGCTCACTCAGAACAATGTAAGCTAGAATTGAGCTCTACAAATTAAAGTGTGTAAACTAACCTGAGTAATTTCAGATGATTTGGGCTGAGAAACTATTAGATAGCAGCTATGCCAGTAGGTGAATAGAAGTGTCCCTAAGAGCACAAAGGGGAAAGGTATGGGATGAGCTGGAGGCACAATGGAGCTGTCAATCTCTCAGGTTAGCTGCAGACAGAAACAGCATCTTGTCCCAATAAAGTCCTGTTCATGATCTTGTCCTGCAGCTCCTGGGATTAGAATGTCTGGCTTCAAAGCAATATCCTTAAATTAATATGAATAAATACCTGCTACAAATACAAGACCATAAATGAGACAAAAAGGGTCAAAATCAGGAACTTCTGAATGTTCTGTAACTATATCTAGCTGTGCCTAGGGAGTCCCTAGGGACTATAATTAGCCTATAAAACAAGTTAACACCTGCTTCACTTTTCTTAATTAAGATTCAGCAGAGATGCAAGTCATTTTAATGAGTGATCTGTGGCTCCGCAGGAGCCAGTCTGGAGCAGAGGCTGTCTCAACAAGGCAGCACAGCTTGTGCAAGGCAGTCACCACGACGCCAATAGGGTACACTGTCCTTGGTTCCGCTCCTCCCTGGGCATCCAGGTTTCCTGAGGGGCAGAATATCAAGCATTTAGTCACTATTTGTCCCCCAGGTTCACAGTTGTTTTTAGTTTGGGCTGATATCCTCTAGAAAAAGTTGTATTTTGGCTGTAGAACAGTGAATTCAACAATAATAGTGCTTGCCTAGGCCTCGCTCACAGGCACAGCCTGGGCAGGTACATTGACAGGGACATGTAAAACTTGATCTGCAAGGGATGAATAGCTCCTGTTCCTCTGAGCACACACTGATTCCATTGCCTTCTGGTTCTGTTCAGGTGCGCTGACCTGTTTATAAGGTACCAGCACCTAAATAACAGAACCACCATCGTAACACTGAAGAGTATGGTCCTATACCTGATGGGAGATAGTAAGACAGCACATTCTGGTGTTGCAGAAGGACAGTGACTGAGACTGTATGCCAAACAAGGATGGCACTTACGTATGCAGAAAGACCATTTTTATTTATTTATTTTTTTTTTTGAGGAGGTGCTCCCCACTGCAGTTTTGCTTCGATTCCTTCCATTTTGGGACAGAAGACTTGCTCTTCCCACCATAACCAGGTCTCTGCCACCTTCTGGAACTTGGGGAACCTGGGATGGTCCTGCCCCTTTCCTCCATCCTTGCCACACATTTTCTGGGATGTGTAAGTGAAAAAGCTTGCTGGCTATTTGTTGCTTGATTCTAGGAAACCAAAATGATGTTGTTGCCTCAACTGGGCAAAGGCTTTCTATGCAGAGCATAGAAGATCTGGGTAAGGAGAACTGAAGGAGAGAAAAATCCTGCGGCACATTTAAGGTTAACAGTAATTCAGCCACAGACAAGTCACTGGCTATTGTCCAAGTGGCATGTCACTTGAATACAAGCTGAAAGAAAAGCCAAGGCTTGATTTACAAGGGCTCTTGTAAAAATGTTATGACAAAACATGGGTACAATTTTGCCTGTTTATGCTTCAGAACCTTTCACCAAACAGTATAGGTGGACCTAGCCTTATTTTTTCCACTTTCACACCATGGCGTATTTGTAGGCCTTTGCTCACTGCACAACAATATTAATGACAGTGCAAGCTGTGCTGATTAGACAGAAATCTAAGCTCCCCCCTTGCTCATGCATGATGTCTTATTACTTTTGAAAGACACAAAGACACTCAGTGGAAGTGCTGAGTACCCTTCCAGATTATTTTTGACGTCTTAGATTTAGAGACCACAATTATGGAAGCATCTAAGCAAGTTCCCCATCATGGCCACACATTCAACTATTAATGGACCTGTTTCCTGGATCCATAAGCATTTTATGGCCATCTAGTCCAGAATGCAGATAATGTTGTTTGGTATCAATGACTTACACATGAATCCAATATGTGGACCTGATACCTGGGTCTTTTTCCTCATGTTTAGACTCCTTTCTTCAACAGCTCATATTTTTATTTGACAAAGATCCTCCCCAGAAGGGCTTCCAGATGGCCAGAAAATGACAAAACTCTGAAGCACAAAGTTCTTCAGATTTGCTCATGCTTTACTTAGATGCTCACATTACTCTTCATGAAGATGAATGCATGCAAGCAATTCATGGGCTTTCCTGGCTCATCCTGACCATTCCTGCAAACAAACAATTCCGTTTCTATTACAAAAACATTCAAAGTCTTTTATTTTTTCTTCTCAAATCTCCTTCTGCCTTTCATTTAATATCTGTTTTTAAGATCTTTCAGACTTTATTTTCCATTTCCATCTTCTCTTGGTCCTATGCTTTCCATTTACCCCTCACTCCTGTTGGTGCACAGTAGAACAAAATAATTTTTCCAGCCTCCACACACCACCTTCACAGGCCAACTGATGTTCAGATCTCAGCTGGTGACGTTGTGATCTCCATCAGTTTTATTTTGGTGGACAAGCAGTCAAGACTTTATGAGACAGCCGAGGTACCTCTGAACCTCAGCTACATGCATAGAGATCACAGACTCTTGCCTGTGAAGTGGGTGCGTAAATTGCATGGTCTGTGTCTGCAGAAAGCCAGAGGGAGCTGTGCAGGCTACTTAGAGCAATAGGGTCCTCCACATCTCAGCATGCCCCTCCTGAACTAAGACAAGAGGATGTTTACAGCTGGGATCCACCATATAACCAAAATCTGTTAGCAGGAAAAGTTGTGAGAAGATGAGCACTAAAGTGATGCAGGCGTGCATTTCAGTTTTCCATGCTCTGTTAAGAGCCATTTCATCCTTTACTCACCCATGCATGAATTTCATCAAATCTCTGTTGTGCATATGTTTTTAAAAGCAGAATGGGGCTTGCTGGTGTCAAAAAAAAAAAAAAAAAAAAAAAAAAGAGGAAATTAAAAAGGCTAAAATGTGTCCCACCTACCTTTTTAACATTCCTTGTGCCTGTATAGGTGGAATTACATGGTGCATTTAGAGTCAAGTCCTCCTTTTTAGCTGGTCATAATATGGTGACTGTGTATTAAGGGGGTGTGGGGAGGGTGTTGGTGAGGTGGAGACCCCTGATTTAAATAGGCAGAGTTGTATGCATGTAATGGAGCAGATTCTGGATTTTGGTGCATAAATTGCACCAACTCTCACACTCACACATGCGTAAGTGGTCTCAGGAGCCTTACTGTAAAGCAGTCTCCCTTGTAACACATCACCTCGGCATACAGCTTTACGTGTCTTAAAGCTTACTTCTATAAAAAAAAAAAAAAAGTTATTTCCATAGCTCCTGGCCACTTTCTGAAACTCACAAATTCTGCAGCTAGGGAGTAGTTTTACATCTGATTTTTTTATTTTATTTTATTTTTTTAAACCGTTTGCTTATTTTTGTAAGGCAGGTAAATTTAAAGTTAATATACAGCACCTCTAAAGCCAGAAATAACACAATGAAACTTTGTCCTTCAAAACTGCTCCAGGGGTCTGATCTAATAGACACCTTTCTGTTAACTTTATATGATGCAAATATAATCTGATATAGTTTTATTCAGCAAACACTTATATTTCTGCTTTATTTGTACTGTACAGATAGTGTTGTCATTTATTTCCTTGAAAGTAGTCACAGATATCAAATAGAGACCATTAGAAAATTTTGCAAGCTCTGGGCTTTTTATAACCAGACCTGAGAATATGTTCCTCTCCATTTTGAACACATGTGATTCACTTAAGTCTGTGTATTTAGATATCCCATCTAAAGACTCAAATATAAAAATAAAAATAATGCTTCAGTACTCCAAAACCATGATAATGACATAAAATTAGTGACAGCTATAAGAAAAAATACATTAATATATATATAATAATATATGTATATAATAAAATATATATATAAAAGTATACTGAGTTCTCTTTCATATATTTTCGCATCTGAATCACATTTTCAATCTTCCTATATGTACATGAAAGCTTTCAATTACATATCCATTAAATTGTACTTCAAAACATATACTGAATCGCTCTGCAAATTTTTCCAATTGAATCAGCTATATTATTGGCTGGCATACTGTGATATCCTGGACAGCCTGATGGTTAGATAGAGAAATGCATATTTCCTTCCTCTTCTTTACACGAACATATGTAAAAGAAGTTCAGAAAGCATTAGAAAACACAAGATGAGGTGAAGACAGTGATTTCAAGGTCATTTTCAGAAAACAGTCTTATTTTCCCTTCTTTTATTTTTTTTATTTGGTGGGCCAGGCCTGTTGCATCTCATCGTGATGTTTGTACATGAATGAACAGAGCCTTTTGCTGCCCTTGCAGATGACACCATGCAGGCTGCAGCAGGTTTTGTGGTTCAGCTGAAGAAAGTTTATGCTCCATTAAACCACAGATAATGGGAAGTCTGACATTGGGAAGCAATTCTGAGTAATTATACACAGTTTACTTTCAAATTTCATTATCCAAAAGCAGTTCCTAATCACTTCTGTAGATACAGCTGCAGATACAAAAAAATCAGGAACTATAATGAAGCACCTGTTAGACTATCACACGCAAAAGTACCAAGCACAGCTGGGGCAGATTGATGAGAAACAGTAAATTCTAACGCAACTGGTAAGGATACTTAGGAAATAAAGTAGATTAATATTTACACAAAGTAGTAATTAAAGGACTTGATGGTCATGCCTGTTGTCCTTTACTAGCTAAAGGGCAGGAAAGTTCTGAATTACAAGATAATTGAATTTTTTGAGCAGTAATGAGGGTTGAAAGCACTTGCCTTGAGCATATTGGAACTATAAAAATATGCCTAATTTCTAGGCAGAAGTCATTAACTTGGTGTCAAGGTTGTAAATAAATCGTTCATTCAAGAGGGAAACTCAATACTGTGTGCATGATTATAAACAGATATTTATGACGCTGCAGCACTTAGTTTTACAGCTGTGTTTGCGAGTTCCTTTACGCTTCATCTGGGGAATCCTTCGCATACCACAGCCACAGCAGCCAGAAGCAGTTCCCAGCCCTCCAGGCCACAACTCAGCCTGCAGGACAGGGAAGGAAAGACAGCTGGGCAAAATGCCCAGCTCCCCTGCCAGGGGTCAGGACCTGCCACTTCACATTGCAGGGGCTGAGGTTCTCTTCAGAGCTCCTGGTGTTTGTGGAGGCCTGGGGGCACCTGGGCCCACAGGACAACATGAGGTCACACCTCGCAGTGTCCCAGTAAGGAGAATCACTCCTGTTCCCACTCCTGAATGGGGCTGGAAAGAGGGTGCCTTGCCCTACACTCCTGGATGAATCCCCAGGGATGTCTACCACTGCCTGTGCTATGCTTAGGGATTGTCCCCTCCGCTTGCATGACTAGGGCAAAGCATGTGTTCTCAGACACTGCACTGACCCCATTGTCACTGGTGGTTACTAAAGATTTTTGTAGCTGTTGAATCTCAAAAGATGAGATTCAAAGTAAATTTTCAAATAAATAATTATTAACACGTATAAACTTTTTATTATTAATTATTATATATTATTATATTATATATTTATTATATATGTATATTATTATTATATTATAAATTATTAACAATTATAAACTACCTGTGTGAAGACCATGAAAAACACACAGACACAAAAACAATCCCTAAACAACCTAAGCTATTCCCTTTTTTTTCCAACAGCCCTTTTACACGGTTTAGGCCTGTGCTATTACAAGGTTGCTGAGATGTCAAACCTCAGCTACTTGATAACTCGCCAGTTTAGCAGAGTTCAATAAGTTGGGGACAGCCTAAACCCTGTAGACTTTGGCATTTTGCCTGTGGCTACACATACTTCAAACCGCAGCCACCATGCCTTATGCAAGTGTATAAACGCCACAGCTGTAGTGATATAGCAAGAGTAGGGTTTCCAAAGCTGAAAGACCCTATGTAACAATGCTGCTGAAAGGTTTAAGGGGGTTCAAATACTCCAGTGCCCAGTCCAGCCAAAAAAAAATCATGTTAGAAAGAGAGGTGGAGTGTATCACTGATGAGATGAAATAAGAAGGCAGTTCAGGAAACAGGTAACATGTTAGCAGATTAAATTTGGTATCAGTGATGTGTCTTAGAGATTGAGACTTGGAATGCACAAGGACTTTATATTATTCTGAGATGCAAATCCAGTGCCTTAGTGTGCTGTTGTGATGTTTTATAAAATAGCTGTATGTCTGAAGAGAGTGTGCTATGTGATGGCCAGAAGACGACGTGACAAATGTAAAGAGGAATGGACAAAAGAAAGGCTTGCAGCGTCACAAGGGTTCCCAGACACGTCCACAAAGAAGAGAAAATATAACAAGGAGATGACACAGAAGAGATACCCAAGATCCTGAACCTCATGGGTGTTCACATATTTCTCAAGATGCAAATGATAAAATAGGAAGTTCAAAACCTTGGAAAAATAAGTTTGTTTCTCTCTCACACACACACACAAATGCTCTTTTTTTTCACAAATTAGATTTTCCAAGACATAACTAACACTGAATATTTAATACAATTCAAGGAAAGAGATGATGTTTATACAGATAACAAGATCATTCAGACTTTCTACAGCTAACCCAAATAAAAATTTTGGAAGTGACATAAAACCTGCTACTTTGAAATGACCTGTAACCATTTGACATTAAAATGAACTTTTATTAAAGTACATATCATCTTCTCACTAGGGAGCTTCTAGCACTTTCATTTTTAACACTTGGTATGCTCACCATCAGTGGAGAGGCACAACTTTATGTGAGCCTTGGGTTACTCAGACCATAGACATACGATTTTTTATAATTGTATTTTTGCTGATCAAAAGGTGGAAAGCAGGAACAGGCCAAGGATTACTGATGAACAAAAGGAGAAATGCTGAGACAGAAGAGATGAAGTTAATACACTGAAACAGGTAAGATCACTGAAAATGGGAGAAAGAGTGAGTAAGGAATGATCTGAATCCCATGCTTTGGATGTGTTAACTGTTATCATTAACTTGAAAGACTGTGAACTTGAAAAATTAGGGTATTCATTCTTTCCTTCCTATCACCACCATGTTACAGGTAGCAAGTGATCACAACCATTCCTGTAGTTGTCAGCACATCATTCTCTCCTGCTGCTTCCTACGTTTCCTCCTTTAGAAATTGAGCTCATTGTTAAATTCACACCTAAGGCTCAAGGAGGCTGATGACTGGACCAAACACTTCACAGATCAGGTGCATATCACTACCTAGGTGAATGAAAGTATAATTAATTGAGTGTCTGGTTTGTACCATAAGGGATGCAGAGTAGATTCTTCTGATTCAATCATTATCCTTATTCAAAAGGTAAGTAACTCAACAGACATGGAATTAGCAAAGAAAAATAGAGGTCCTAATTGTGTTTTTGATGATGGTGTACCATCTGACACCTGCAAGTTAAATCTCTCTCTGAATATCAGTTCTCTCATCACAGGATGGCAATAGTTCTGTGCATGCCACTCCTGTCACTGTTATGAAACACAACAAAGTTATTGTTATAAAATTAGTGTTGTGTAGAAAATGTTAACACAAATTAGCAATTGGAACAGGAATATGGACTGGGTTCTGGACAGCATTGCTCCAGCATTGCTCCATGGGGAGCAGCTCCTTTATCCACTCTGTACCTAAAATACAGCATCACACATACACACGAGCACACATACATGTACATGGTATATTAACCTGCTTATCTCAGCAACCTACATGTATGTATAAAGCACACTTTCACAGACAGCAACAAAACAGTTGTATTACACCCTCAGGGGAGGCTGACGCTGATTTAGAAACTACATACAGAGGACTTCTTTTCCCCACTGATGTCACTCAGGTCCTTGAGATACTTCTTCACTTGCATTCTTTTTCACTTGGGGTAATTTTTTCACCAAAATACATCGTTGCCTCCTAGAAGATCTGCAACACTACCAAAAGCACCCCCTTCCTCTGATCTCACAAACATTGTGTAAAATACATAAATAAATAATGAAAAATTTTAAATATCACTGTTCTAAGTACGATGAAAGCATTAAGCAAAGTTTCTAGCAGCAGTTTCGTTTTTCTTAATACTCACACCTTCTAGGACACGTCTCATCCTCCTCGAAACAGCCAGATAAACTTATGGAGGGCATAAAGGTGCGCTGTTACCAACTGCAATTTTATGACTAATTTTAATTTTCAGTAGTAAGTGGGATGTGTGTGAAGTCTTTATTAAAACCTGTATTTCTTTTCCACATCCTTCACACCCCTCTTAGTTATGCTTTGAAGCCTTATCAGCATTCTTGTGGCACATTTTAATTGATATTTTTATGCCAAAAAAAATTCTCTCTGGAGTAACTCTAGATAATACCAACATTTACACTGTCCATGTCGGAGAACAGAATTTGTCAGCAGCACTGCAGAAGAAACCTGGATCTGCTTCCAGGATCCCCCAACATGTGAGCAGATCTGAAGAGCTGGTGTGGGTATTGGTAAGTGCAGTCTGCAGACTTTAACCACGGGGAGCAGCAGACGTCAAAGCCAGACTGAGCCTCCTCTTCCCCAACCCCTGCTCTCTGGCAGCACATCACTGGTAGAAGCAGATTGCCAGGAGATCTGCTCTGCAACTGCTGTAGCAACTGTCATCCAAGTTACTGGCTCCAGGAAACTTTATTGGAGGCTTTAACTTTTTTCTGGATCTCTAATAGGGAATGGAAAGGACTGTGAGAGGTCTGCACTTTCCTGGCCTTCCCAGCCCTGCTTCTCGTGTCTTTTTTTTTGTTTGTTTTGTTTTGTTTTTGTTTGTTTGTTTTGTTTTGTTTTGTTTTGTTTTTGTTTGTTTGTTTGTTTTTTCCTGTCCAATCAAATAGAAAACATGGTTTTGCACACTGTGTTGTGCAGCTATTACAGAGGTGATATTAAGGGGTGGCTTTGAAATCATTACATGTATTTATGAGGTCTCTATCTGGCACCACGCAGTGGATGCATTTTAATTGTTGTCCCAGTCATTTATGAGCTCTGCACACCAGGTCTGCATTAGCCATGGACTTGAACACTTTCAGGCTACACATACTAATAAATAAATGAATAAATAAATAAATAAAACAGTGAGAACAGCATTAATATCAACCCTCTGGGCAAGAAGCAGGTGGGATCTGGGGGGGTTGTATGGGAGAAGGGACACCCCTTTTCCTCTTTAACTTGCCCTTCTACTGCCAGCTGGGCCTTATGGAAGGCCTAAGACTTGTCTGCTGAGACATCACCTCACAGAGAGATGCTATGGTGTAAGGGCACACTGCACCAGGAGCGCAAGAACCCTGACATCTTGTGTCTTCCTGCATATTTCTGCTTTCTCCTGCCACCCGAGGAGGAAGGGCTGGAGGCAGAGCAGAAGTCACAGGCAGGCTGGGGTGGGCCTGGTCTCCAGGTTCTGTAAATGCTGTTATATCAACGTCCCTGATCCTGGCAGTGTGCAGAGCTGGGAGATGGGACCTGAGGCACCATTGGGGTATTGCCCGCACTGGTAAGCAAATGCATGGCAGGTCACAACTAGTAACTCAGTGGTCCCTGTGGGTCCCTTCCAACCTTCAGTTGTCTAGCACCCATGACCTTTACACCAGCTTCAATGCTCTGCTGGTACAAGATACCTGGAAGCAGCCTGGGAGCTTCTCTCAGAGGAGCTTGCTGCAGCCAACATACACACACCATAATGACAGCACCCCATGCTGAAATGGTGCCAGCTTCTTCTGTGCACAGGCTCAGCACCTTCCTGGCTCCCAGCGCTGATGGATGTCATCGTGCAGCCAAGTACTGAGATGGACTGAAAGCATGCTTGATGAATTAGAGGCATAATTTGTACCACCAGACACAATAAATTTTACTGCTGAAGGAATGATCTGATTTAGTGGTTATGGGAGATTTTTCTGTTTGGAAGATGGGCTTCTTTGTTCTCATTTCATTAAGATAAGAGGATAAGACCCCCACTGGTCGATAGGATCCGTACGTATAGGTGGGATAATGCTGTATGCTATATTGTACTCAAATTTTGAAGCCTGTGCTGGGTGTCAGTATTTCCAGGAGAAGGAAAATAATTTGAACCAAAAATGTTTACCTTTGGAGGTATTTGTGTCCAGTAAACAGGCCAGCAGGCCTTGATTATGATGACAACACTGGCCACTAGCCTTTAAAGAGATATTTGGTCCATCTTCCAAGCACATTGCCTTAGAGTGATCTGCTTATTCACACAAAGTCTGCACAACAGACTATTCTTCTTTATCTAGCAATGAATCAAGAAAAAAAAAAAAAAAAAAGCTTATCTGTAATTGACTCTGTCAAGAACACATTCATCATAATTAAGAAGTAGATTAGTAAATGTCCAGTCATATGAGACATATTTCCTTCTATCTCTTTTTTTTTTTTTTCCTTTTAACAGTAGTTTATTGTCTTCTCTTTAAAATGGGAAAATATAGGTGTTTTTTTATGAATAGGCAAAGAGCCCCACCTTGGACAATAAATACAAGATAAGCAGCAAATCAAATTTATCTTCCCTGATTTGTAGCAAATTTTGATCACCCAGGCTTGGCAATTGACCTTGTGTTGGACTCTGGCTCGTTGTGTCTGTACCAAACACATTGCTGCCTGTGACGGAAGGAATGGTCTTCCAGAACAGAGGGCTCTGAAGCACCAGCACTGCCATGTGTGCTGCTCCTGGCCAGAGAAGAGGGTTTTGTTGGAGGGAACAAAGGAGAGAGGTGATGCAAATGGCAGAGAGGGAGATGGGGGCAGTAGGAGGGAAGAGGCTGGGGGCCCTGCTGGGAGGCCAGGCTGCAACAGCCAGAGAGGAGATGCAGGGGCTGTGTGCAATGGTGGATTGCTTGAAAGGGAATCATGGCAAGAGAGGCAGGTGGGGGATTAGGGCAAACACACAGAGTAATCCAAACTTCTTTAAATCAGATGTTTGTGGAAAAACGTGGTTTGCTGCCAGCATCCAAGAGAGAGGTTGAACTGGATGATGTCAAGAGGTGACTCACAATTTGTATTCTTTAGCATCCAGACTGCAACTGTGTCGCTTTACACCAGTGTATGATCAAAAGGTTTTCTTAACTACTTCTTGGGTATTGCGGCAAGAAATATAGACAAAACCAGATACCAGCATATGGGATCCCAACAGAGAATTTATTTATGATATCATATATAAAATATGACCCAAATAGGATTGGAATTTTTGAAATCAATATTTTTCTAATTTAAATCTTATTTAAATTGTTATTAGAATATAAGATTCTGCAGCTTCTAGACAAAAACTCACATATAGGAATTTAGGATCAAAGGCTTTAGACTAATTAAAAAAAGAGAAATACAGAAGAGAGCCCAGTTAAAAGAACTGGCAAGAAAAAAAAATCAGAATCGATGATAAATGCACAAAGTAGATCAAGAAGGCAATAAGAAATACACTGCTGTTAGATCAGGGCTTTGAATTAACTTGAGTAGGTGGAGCCAGGAAGCAGCAAGGATAAAATGAACCATGTGTCCTGGAATAATTAGATAATTCTCTGACACAACCCACACAATTTTGGCTGGTTCGGGCCTGTTTCATAGCTGGTCCCTGTGTTGCAGCATGGTCCTCCATCCCTCTCCCTCACTCTGGGATGAGTTTCTGTGCAACCACAAGCAGATGTTCTCCAGACTGAAACTCAGAACAGAGAAACAAGCTGCATCGGAAGGTTTAAATAGCTCATGGGGTCATATGGAACATGCCCGGAGCTGGCGATGCTTTGGAGACTCTTTAAGAGCAGGCAATTGAACCCAAAGTAGGACGGAGATGAGGTTTTATAGATCTGAATGTACCTCAGCCAACACTCTTAAAATATGTCAGCACATCCATGGGGAAAAAGACAGGGGGAACACATTTGTGTGATTATTTCTCTACGTGTTGTACTCCTAAAATCATACACATCTGCCAGTCGAGATGATTGATTCTGCTTTTCACTTAGAGCTCTTGTCAGTCAACAAGAGCTATTCTACTAATTTACAACTTGTGTCAAATCCAAGCCTGTATAGAGCTGCCAATTTCACTCGGTTTGTTTGCAGTGCAGGTGTTTCACTCAGAGGGAAGCAGCAATACACCGTGATCAAAGAGGGCTTGAAAGGCCAGAATGCCAGCGAGCCTCAGTGGCTTTTAACGTGACAGTCTACGCCAGCAAGTAGCAATTATTGAATTAGGAGTTGATAGGACTCGCACTGAAGCTAAGAGGAGTGGACTCATACTGCTCTAATGAATAGCGATGCTGGATCTAGGTCTAGCTAGCTAATGCTGCTGAAGCATCAGGCAACATAAATAAAACTTGTGGGAAAAGTTACGGTCTATGAGCATCAGGAATCTGTGCCCCCTCTGCTTTCTGGGGGTGACATCCATGCAGATACCAAGCTTCCTCTGCCGCGCCTGGACCCCCGCCGGCAGCCCTGGCAGAAGCTTCGGACCCCGGAGTAAGAAGCATCGCCGTCGGGGGACTCCGGGCAGCCTCCGAGGGGCTCCGGGCAGCACCCCACGGCCTGACCCCAGTGCGGAGCACTTGCGGGGCGTTTGCGGGGCGCAGCGCAGCCCCAGCTCTCCCGGCCCGCCCCGACCCGCCCCGGCCCCCCCAGGCGGCCAATGCGCGGCCGGGGGAGGCCGAGCCGGGGCCGGGCGGGGGGAAAGAAGCCACCAAAGGCAACTTTCTCACCTTGCCGGGAATAAAGCTCTGCCCATGCTTCCCCAGCCCACCGCCCGTCCACCGCGGGAGCGCCCTCCGACGGCCGGGGCTCCCCCCGCGGGGGGCAGAGCCGAGTAGGGGGCTGCCACTCGCCGCCGTCCCCTCGGTCCCTGCAGCCCGGAGCGGAGAGGAGAGGGGCGGAGAGGGGCGGAGAAGGGCTGGCTCGATGCTCCGGCCATGGGGCGCGTTGCCCCCCTCGGACGGTGCCTGCTCCGGGCGGCGCTGCTGCTCACCCTCTGCTCCGGCGCCGCCGGCGGCACCTGGACGTGAGTAGCGGGGCTCGAGAGGGGGCCCCGCGGCCACGCGTGTCCGCGGGGCCCTCGTGGCTAACCGGGGTGTTTGTGGGGTTGATCCCGCAGGTGGCTGGGCATCGCCGCCTCCGGCGGTCCGGAGAAAATGGGGTGCCCCAGCCCGCCGCTGAGCCCTCGGCAGCAGGAGCTGTGCAGGGAGAAGCCGGAGCTGGTGCCAGCCATCCGGGAGGGAGCGAGCCTCGGCCTCCGCGAGTGCCGCAGCCAGTTCCGACACGAGCGCTGGGACTGCCGCCCCCCGCCCGCAGCCTTCGGGCAGCAGCTCAGCAGCGGTGAGTGGCCCCCGTCTCCCCCCCATGTGTCCCCCTTGCATCCCGCAAGGCGACCCCGACCCATCCCGGAGACACCCACGCGGGACTCTATCTGCTGTTGTCCATCCCAAGGTGTCGCGACGGGTTTTTGCCCATGGCTCCCCGGGGTTGACGGTGCCTTTGGGTAAATCTACCTAGCTGTGTTGAAACGCCGTTCTTCTTGGACTGGCGGCTGGGGTTGTGCCCTTGTGTGTGTCACAGTTGCTAAATGGCAGTGACACACACACGCACGGCATTTTGAAAAGGTCCCTCGGTTGCAGGTAAAAATCTGCTGGTGGCACCAGACGTACCAGGAGTTACCTTAAATCCCACCATGTACACTCTGCTAGACGGCACTGCTCGACACCACGAGCCTGAAGCTGCTTTCATTGCATGAGCTGATAAGGAAAATACTGAAATTCATGCAGAAACGGGGATGTTCTGTTCATATCGAGTGGTAGGATCAGAGGCTGTGGACTTCAAGTTACTTTTGAGCGCTCTGCTCGCTGATTTCAGCATAGCTTCATCAAATATTGCAGTGCCCCTTTATTTATTTATTTATTTATTTTTGCCATCTCCACTTTATATTACAGCAGTGGGGAAAAAAAATCATATAAACATAAAATAAGCTATAAAAAGTGATGCATGTTCCAAAAAAGGGGAAAAAAAAAAAAAAAAAAAAATTCAAAGATTTTTACTCTCCTATATGTAGCCGTACACACTGCGTTAATCCCAGCCATTGGGAAGAATTGTTCCTGAAGACCCACAGCTAAGTGACACTGCTATGCCACAAAGCCTCACTGGAGTATCCTGGGAAGATTTTATGATGGTACCAGTAGCACAGACTGACACGAACAGGAGAAAAGAACAAGAACTTTCTTGTCAGTGAGCAGGAGCTTTGGAGACTGGAAATACCAGGTTGTTTTTACAATGGTGAAATTTTAGCTGCAGTTAATGCAGAGGCATTGATTTTAGGTTTGCTTAGAAAGTGAGTTGTGCTCTTTGCCACACTATGCCAGAAGTTGCAGAGAGGCTTGAGGCCCAGACAGGTACACCCATGATTCTTTGGGATTTAACAGGAACAGATGAAGGTTTTTATACTGTAAACTTTGTCATGTCCAGATTATCGTAGGCAAAGCACATGGCCAAAATATTCTTGTGCCATCCTGATTTCTGCCTGGTTTAAGAATCTGGGGGCTGTTTGCAACATTGTGAATTACTACAACCTCAACATTTACTAAATTTAACATGAAATACATTTTGGCCCTGTACCAAAGTACCCCAGGATCATGGTGGCTTCAAGATCCTCCTTCAAGATCTGAACTAATTTCTTCATCAAATTAATATGAGCAGTCAAAAGCAGAGTGGGAGTGAAGGTTTGGGTGGGTTTTTGTTTGTTTTGTTTTGATTTGATTTGATTAAAATTTAATTGGCTCAAAAGTTTCTGTGTCAAATAAAGTTCCCAACCAGATTTAGAAAGCAGTTACCAGAAATTGCATAGTACTGGCAGCCAGAAACAGCAAAATTAATAGCATGGTCACATGAATAGTCCCTGAAGTCTTTTTTCAGATGTGAATATCTACAGCTTTAAACAAGTTAACAATGCAGACCAAGCCGTGACGACTTTAAACTCATAACCTTTCCCTTTTAATAATACTCTGGCTAGTAAAATCCATTTCTCCAACTTGGCCAGGAAGGTGATCTGAGGCGGCTGTGAGGCAACATGTCCCTGTGTTGCTTTGCAGGCACGAAGGAGACGGCGTTCATACATGCGGTGACGGCGGCGGGCCTGGTGCACGCCGTGACACGGTCCTGCAGCGCGGGCAACGTGACCGAGTGCTCCTGCGACACCAGCCTGCAGAGCGGCGGCTCAGCCAGCGAGGGCTGGCATTGGGGCGGCTGCTCAGATGACATCCACTACGGGATGTCATTCAGCAGGAGGTTCCTGGATGTGCCCATGAGGAACATAACGGGCAAGAGTGGGAGCGGGCTGGCGGCAATGAACCGGCACAACAACGAGGCTGGGAGGCAGGTACGTGTCGCCACGTGGGCATGGGAGCCATCACTTGCTTGGTATTGGTCATAAAATAGCATTGGCCGAACACGGCCAGTCATTGACCACAGGCACAAGTGGCAAGAACCACATTGACACCTCCAAAGCAGACACATAAGAACCCAGAATCAAAGGTGGTTTTGACTGAGTAACTAAACTCCACAGGCTAAAATAAAATCCACAAAGTCTGAGTTAGATCCAGTGTGCTGATCAGGGTAATTGCAAATAGGTGGTTGATATTCCATAGCAAACTTTAGTGAGTCTTCTTCTCATAATAATAATTGAATATTTTTTCTCCTTATTCTCTATAATATCCTGTCATAATCACAACCTGCATTTTTAATTCTCCCTAATGGTGAATGAGCAGACACATTGGACACCAGGCATCAGCACCCAGTTGGGATCCACAGTTTGGGTCCTCATCTGAGAATAGAAGTCTAGAATCATTCAAAGAGGAAATCAAGATTTAACCTTTTCTTTTAAAAGATGGGATGGAAATGACACTCCCAGGTTAAAGTAGCCCACTGGTTAGGGCACTCGTCATAGAAGTGAGAGGAGGCAGGCTTCAGACAGCTTTTCTTCTGCCCAAGAGACTTCAAAGCCTCAGCTACAGAGGGAACACTCCTGCCATCAAACATTGGGCATGTGTGTGTGATGCTGGGTCCTTCTGTGCTGGTCTGCAGAGGAATAAATGGGGCAGAGAGAGAAAACATAGGGGATGTGAGTCCATAATCTGGTGGCTGAGGCTTACATCTGCAATGGCAGAGACTGGGGTTCTGGTTCTTCCTCTAAAATTAGTTTCTCTGCTTTACCTTGGAGTTTTTAACATTGTACTTGTTTCATGGTTCTCTCTGGCCCTGCAGTTCTTTAAAAGTGTTCAGCTTGGTGACAGAGATATAACTAAAAGCAAGAAATGGTGACTCTCTGTTTTTGGGCACACATCTTGATCATACTTGCTGGACTACTATGTAAATGTCATTTAAGAAAAAAAAGCATGGGTGGTTTTTACTGAAAACATCTATCAACCATAATCTGGGAATAGCCACAGTAAGCCACCATATCCAAGGGAGAGCCTTAGATACCATTGCAACCTGTTTTAAAGTAAATCTGCTTTTACATTTTATGAGGTAATATATATTATTTAATTTATTTATATTAATGGGAAAACAAGATCATTAAGAGACCAGCCCTTCTCAGACCTGAAGGCCTTCTATGAAGACAGGCTGATGGAGCTGGGGTTGTTCAGCCTGGAGAAGAGAAGGCTTCAGGGAGATCTTACAGCGGCCTTCCAGTGCCTAAAGGGGTCCTGCAGGAAAGCTGGGGAGGGACTCTTTGTCAGGGGGTGTAGTGATAGGGCAAGGGGGAATGGCCTTAAACTAAAAGAGGGTAGGTTTGGATTAGATTTTAGGAAGAAATTATTTACTCAGAGGGTGGTGAGGCATTGGCACTGGCTGCCCAGAGAAGCTGTGGATGCCCCATCCCTGGAGGTGCTCAAGGCCAGGCTGGATGGGGCTTTGGGCAACCTGGTCTGGTGGGATGTGTCCCTGCCCATGGCAGGGGGATTGGAACTGGGTGATCTTTAAGGTCCCTTCCAACCCAAGCCATTCTGTGACTCTATGAAATAAACTTTAAAACTGAGTATATGCTGAGAACAGTTACTTTGGGTTTAATTAGATGCCTGTCAGCTAAATCGTCTCTAAGGAACAGTGGTTGGTATTGTGTAGTAGGGGACGTTAATAATAGGAACAAGAGATTATGTGGTTATTTCCTTATGGAAAGAGCAGAGTTTTTAATCACATTTGTAGAGAAGAGGTAGCTAAGAGAGGAGAGAATAATGTCCATAAAATAATCTCTCTTCAAGTTCATGTTTTTTTTTAATATACGATGCATTTTTATTTTAATAGTCATTTTTATCATTAGGAAGTGGATGACAAGTCACAATGACATTTCAGCCCAGTCCTGCCAATCTGCATTTCATATGCACTGAGACTTCATTCGTATCACTCAATCCAGAGACTGATGAAAAACACTGAATTCCTGGAAATAAGTCAAACTAAACTATGAGACTGTGCCATTTTCTTAGATCAGTGTGACAGTGGAGATGTGGGGAAGCAGTGTGAAGCATCTTCAGAGAAAAAGAGATGTTTTTTCTGAGTTTAGGTGGCAGTGACACAGGTCTTTTTGAACCCTGTTGTCTCTTCTGCCTCTAGTTTTAGGTTAGCAGCAGCAATTTGCTGTCATCTTGCCTTCAGTGACAACATTTGCTTCTGTTCTCCTGCACCATCTTGTGCTCAGGACTCATTCCTGCACGGGCTGGGCTACAGCTGCCTCCCGCAGGTGTGCCCGCCCCACTGCCCGAGATCATGCTCTGTGGACCCTACCAAGGAACTGTTCGTCTTTAATAAACAGGACACTTCCATCCCCCTAGCCTAAGAGAAACTTCTCTTTTGGGATTGATAACTTTAAAGTTGGATCAGCTCCCTGGTTTCATCCACTGTAGCCTGACAGTGTCCTTCAGGCCCAGAGGACCCTGTAGGATTTCAGGCTTTTCACAATACTGAGCTCTGCAACAAAGCTCTCAGAGTACACTGTTTTGGGCTCAGTTGGTGCATACGATGCATATTCTCATTCCTTTTCCATTACACTTTCCTTATTATTTTTTTTTTTTTATTTTTTATTTTTAAAAACACCCACTGCAAGTCTGAAGGATCTTAGCTCCAGTCATTTTCTAGCAATGGTGTATTTGCTGTTCATTATCTTGGATGAAAATATGCAGAGTATTTAGTCAGCTTCTGTGCATGAGTATTTTGTAACTTAATAGCAAACTGTAGGATAACGCAAATATTTTGACCATCTTACAGAGTGAAAGAGAATGTTTATTGCTGGTGCTTGGGATTTCCGACAGCGATATCACAGAAGTAAAGTTTAGCAGAACTCTTGATTTTTGTAGTTTCAAAATCCTTGACTATGTGATGTTGGAAAATGTTGACCTTCATGTTTTGGGGCTTACAGGAAGGATGTTTTGCAATATATTTTGGTACTTTATGACCTTCTGTAATAAATACTATCATGTTCCTGGTTCTGTGTCTTGCAAGAGCAGTCTTCCAGGGACGATACTTCCGTATTTGTTTGGAGTAACTCATGGAACTGGTATGAAGAGAATTCTCTTGTTCTTTCCCTATTTTCATACTAAATGCTATTTTATACTTCTACATCTCACAGTTAACTCTAAGGTAAACCAATTCTAAATGAGTACCGATGCTTTGACTGAGTTGTGCACTGCTTCTGGTACTAACCTGAAGCTCAGAAGATCCAGATTGCATTCCTTATTCTGCCAGGAGATGAATGGTCATCATCTTTTGGCATCGTAATACTCAGGGTACTTAGATGTGGATATGTGAGCCATCTTATATAAAAGGACAGGTGAGTCAGGCACTAGGGGTTGAGTATTATTCTAGTAGTATCCTTCCACTCACGGAAGAGTTTCTGTTCAGCTACACACTAGTGGAAATGTATTTGATCTTCAGCACTTGTATTCCCACATGCAAAAGATTGGCTCACCAGAAGGTTTAGTTTTATAGGTACTTGTGGGTTGGCACCAGACCCACTAACAGCCTGCAACTGTTCTTAAGTGTTGTACCTCCATTAGGACATGTGCTCATCTTCATGAAGTTCCTGCTCTCTTCTACCAGTGGCTTCAATTAGTCTATGTGATGGCAAGTGTAGGCTTTAACTGCAAAACAAGTAGTGGCAGCTCCTGTCTCACAGCTGAGAACAGTGCCTGCAAACAGAGAGCTTCATTTGGAGTTATTCAGTGGGGATTGGCATTAAGGGGTATACAGACTACTATTCCACTAACACGGTCCCGAGCTGAAGACAAATCTGTGTTTTCTTCCCATACGCCTGTTGTAGCCGCACCTTCCCACCCCACGCTGCTCCCCCTGTTAATTATATCAGAACAGTGAAAGGAAGTCTGTTAAAAATGATCTTTCTTTCAGATTAATTTTTAACACAGGTCAATGCTGACCACTGTGTCCAGTTCATCACTTAACCATACACTCTTGTGCCAGCATCATCACAGCCAGGGACAGTGAGCGGCAACCAAGGCAAGAGGAACCACTGCTGGTGGGCTCATGGCTGAACCTGATACTTGTAGACCTGTCTCAGTTCAACACTGACCATTATCACAACCAAAAGTCATTTTATTTTCATGACCATCCTAAGAAAACTGGAAAACTGTCCCAGCCCGCACTGACAGACACATCTATCCACTGTGTGTGATTAGCAATGTTCCTCCTAACTTCTCTATGAAGTTTTGCTGTTTAGGGAAACTCCTGTCACAGTATCTCATGAATAACTGAAAAGATTCACCATGTGAATCTAAAGGTGTGGAACCAAGCACTTATTGGGGAGCCAGTTTAGAAGTCATGCTCCCAGTGTCTCTGTGCACCACTGAGGCACCAGTGTGTGTTGCAACCACTTCCTAGCAGAAGGCTGCACTGGCTCTGTAGGCACTGTCCTAGGTTTGTTTCCAAGAACACAGCAAGAGAAGATTGCTGGTCCCTAAATTTTGCCAGATGTTCAACTTGGGAGTTTGTTCATTACAGTTCATGGGACAGACTGAGATCCAGGGCTCTCTTCTGTGATCAGCCAAAGCAAGATGTCAGCTCCCAGTGCTGTCAGCACATATGTCCAACTAGAAAATTTGCTTATCCTTGCAGCTGGGAAGCAATAGCCTGGGGTCATGCACATCTGTGATGACACCATCAATTGTTTTAAAGTGGATTGCATCAAAACTTCATGCAAGGAGCCAGAGACACACAAAACAGGAATGCAGATGTTTCCAACTACTGTGGATGCTCCCAGTGACTCTACAATGCAACCACATTTGTAGTACTTGCACTGGTCCAATCTTCCATACACTGCTACTATATGCTGTATTTTTATATTTTGACATTAACCTGACATTCCAACATCATTTTCCACTCCTGTTTAGAAACTACTTCCTTTTAGCTTTCATTATTTTATCCTCAGAAAAAGACTTCTGAGTGTCACCTGCTGGGCTACTTGCCCACATGGAAGTAACTCACTCATAGTACCTAGCAGACATGTCCAGTGCTTCCCCAGACAATTTCTGGATCATTCTGCCTCATCCAGGTTTTACTGTGCCTTATTCTATCAGACCTGAAAGTACTATTTTTTTTCTTTTTCTTTTTTTTTTTTTTGCCACAAACCAAACTGTGTGTTTTTCCCCTGTTGTTTCTTCCCTATTTAACACCTTGTCATACCACAGAGAAGGCAAGGGTTGTATCTGAATCTCTGTAAGACTCATAGCACAACATGGTTTCAAGTTACTTTGAGTCTTTAATAACTTGCCATGATAGAAATAAATAATCATTATAAAATTGAAAATACTATTAAATCCCTTCTGTTTGTAAATTATATGTAATATTTGTGTTTCAATATTGTGTTTCTCTTTTCCTTGATACTTTTTAGGTTATATGTATTCTAACAAAGGTTTTCTGTCTTTGGATGTCAAATTCCCATCTGCCTCAGTCACTGTTATGCCTTAATGATGCATATTCTGACTACCCAGTGATTTCCTTATTGATAGATTCTGAAGATATGAGCACAAAGTCAGGTCTGTCTCTTAAACAGAAACTAGCCTGTGAAGGAGAGGAGATAAGTATCTGCAAAAATTGCTGCTAGTTGATTTGCCACTGAAAGAGTATGTGTGTGCTTTGGGGTGAGGATCTGCTTGTTGCACTGGTCTTCCTTTTCACAGGATAGGGAAAAGTCTCCAGTCTCAAAAACAGTCCACAGCACCTGGAAATATCTCCTGCATCGGTGCATTACTTCACCAGATTTCTTTGCAAGAGCTCATGGCTGTTTTAGGTCAGGGTATACACCTGCTGTTTCTTACTAATGGTTCTTTGAATGCCTCACTTGTTTAGCTTTCATAGTAACCTCTACCAATAAGTAAGTCCTATTCATTCACCAAAGATGTGACTCCAAGCAAACACTTTGGTCATGTGTATTTTTAATAATGTTTGTAGAGTTACATGCAAATACCTACATGGGGTTGTGTCAATATCTCTTGGGCAGAACGCTCTGGGAGGCCTCAATTCCCACTGAAATCCATGGACTTAACCATGTTGGACTCGTCCCAAACTTCAGTGACCACATTTACCTTGATAAAAAAATAAAAAATAAATAATCTTGGCTTAACATGTGGAGCAGAAATAGCTTCTTTGATCTGTTCCATGTCTTGACTTGCTCCAAAACTTGGATGTGCTGCCTGAGCTACAAATAAGCCAGCAGAGCCTTGAGTTTATTTCTGGTCATGGGTAACAGCAGAGGGTCAGGAGGCCTCTGTAGACTTGCATGGCTCTGTTCTTACTGCAGGATTGGGACTCAGGAACAGGCACTAATTAAACTTATTTTTCTAGGAAAACTAGAGGAGGGTTTTAGATTTCTTTTTTTCCTCTTTCCTAAAACAGTTTGAGGAAGGCAGATTGATGATGGTTAAAATCCGTGGAGGCTGTGGAGGAAGTAAATGCTTAGGATGAATTTTAATAAATAGCATCAAAAGTTTTTTTATTTTCTCCCCTCTGTGGGAAATACCAGTTCTTTCACAGAGGAATAATTTGAATATGCATTGGCTTTGCTGCATGAAAAGTTTGAAGAAAAACTAAAATTCACTCCTTCTGCTAAATTTCCCAATGGCCTTTATTCTGTAAATGAAATGTGGGGTAGAAAGTTAATAAAACAGCATACAGTAACATGGACTCTGCACACCACTAACCAACAGCCCTTATGAGTCTGTGGATGGCCACAAAGGCTACAGTTAATGGAAAGGTAAAACAAAACAAAACAAAATTACGATACCTTCTCCTTTGCTATATCTTGCTTGTGATTTTTTTTTTTTTTTTTTTTTTTTTTCCTAACTGGAATGTGGAATGTGTTACAAATCTAATTGTATAATTTTATATTATGACTATTAGCTATTCCGGAAGGGAGTATTATATTGATTGTCTGCTGACTGACTGAACCATTATGTTATATAGTCTGATTTTTGGGTGGTCCTTTGTGGAGCCAGAATCTGGACCCAATGACCTTTGTGGGTCCCTTCCAACTCAGGATATTCTTATTCTATGATTATAGTGCCAGATAAAGGAAACTACTGGTTGTTTACAGATTCCAGTTCTTTGAGATTTGCTTTCATATAAACTGTGCCAAAATTCTTGTGTGTTGCAAAAGCTGAATGCAGGCTGCAGATTCCCACTGTCAGCTGGACATTCATTGTACAGTCCAGTGCTTGCATCCATCAGGGCATAGTCGTGTAGCCTAAGGGCATTTAAACACTGGAAACCCATGACAGTACCAGTGTACCTAAATTAAAGGAACAGGGATGGAGACTGTAAGAAGCATGGAGGTGATTCAGCTGCAGACGTGATCTGAATCTACCACTGCAGAGCTATAAGGACACCTTCCATGGCCTTTCCCTGCAGCTCAGAGACGTGGGCATCTGCCTGCTCTCCCAGCATGAGTCTATTCTTGGGCACCTCAGTGGCTTTGACTGCTGATCCATGCTGGTCACACAGGCACTCCTGAGCAACCTCAAGCCATTCCTGTCACCTCAGCTACAGACTGTGTTGGGACTGTTTAGAGGTCTTGGTGATAGCCCAAAGGCACCCTTAGAAGATGTCATGGATAAGCACAGTACATTATTTCCATCTTACGAACAGCGCTGTTACCTGTCTTTTCCCTGCTTCCACTCCCATTATTCAGTGAACAGAGTGAAAAAAGAACACATTGTTTTGGGTATTTAGGATACTTCAGAAAGAAAATATGGCCAGAAATAAAAGCTTTAATTATTCTGATTACCTATTGCTCAGTTATGACAAGCAGCATAGTGCACATGCAGAGCACTTCTGGAGATCGATCTTTTGAGCACTGACACAGGTTGCTCAGAGAGGCTGTGGAGTCTCCCTCCTTGAAGATCTTCAGAAGCCACATAGACACAATCAAGCAAGCTGCTTCCAGTGTCCCTGGTTGAACAGGGGTTTGGACCAGATGGCCTCCAGAGGTCCCTGCTGGCCTCAGACACCTGTGATCAGGCTTCTCATACTGGAGGTTCAGAGGTGGAAACCTAATTCATAAAACGTATCTTTCCATGGCCTGTCTTCCCAATCAGTGCAATTGCAATGGCAGCAGTAGTATTAAATACTTAGAGATATCTGGATTACTGATATTAACCCATGTTCCTAATGAGAGAAAGACCACATCCAAATGTTGTTCTCCATTTGCTTTCAGGCTGTAGCAAAGCTGATGTCAGTGGACTGCCGCTGTCATGGTGTTTCTGGGTCTTGCGCTGTGAAGACGTGCTGGAAAACCATGTCCTCCTTTGAGAAGATTGGCCGTTTTTTAAAGGATAAGTATGAAAACAGCATACAGATATCAGACAGACTAAAAAAAAAGTTACGCCGGAAAGAGAAAAGCCAGCGAAAAATACCGATCCAGAAGGAAGACCTGCTGTATGTGAACAAATCGCCCAATTACTGTGTAGAAGATCAAAAGCTGGGAATCCCTGGGACTCAGGGGAGGGAATGCAACCGCACATCGGAGGGGCCTGATGGCTGCAACCTGCTGTGCTGTGGGCGTGGGTACAACACCCACGTGGTCAGGCACGTGGAAAGGTGTGACTGCAAGTTCATCTGGTGCTGCTACGTGCGCTGCCGGCGGTGTGAGACCATGACTGACGTACATACCTGCAAATAAGGTTAAGCATGGAAAACAGAGCCAGATCACCCTGCACTGTGTTGTACACAGAACTGCCGCTCAAGCAGCAATTGCTGTTACCATGTGGGATTACAGGGGATCAGCCTCAGGGGGAATAGGCGCTGCCAAACCAGGGGCAGTCCAAATGTTTGGTGTACTCAGCAACTGAGTGAAGAGCAGCCTGCACACAGGGACAGCAAAAACAGCAAGGAAGGACTCCTGATGGCACATCTGAACTTCACATTAGAGTTAAAATCTTTCTAAGTTTTGAATAGCTACAACATGAAGCTCAATGTGGTCGGTAGGTACATGGAGAAAACTCAAGGTTGTTAGCCGGAGAATGCAGGGCTAAGAGGCTTGTAAGACACATCAGATAGATCCACTGGACAATTCATTTCTGCAGGCCTTACAAAAAAAGAGCCAAAACCACAGCTACAGGTTACAGAAAATGTTCAGCTGATCACCATGAAGCATTTCTTTTGTGACTGTTCAAAAAGCTGTTTGCATCATATACAGCAAAGCATCCGGTACCCAGGAATGTGTGCCTGCAGAGGTGGGCACTGGTGGGATGGGAGAGGATGGTCCCTTGGCCTGAAATGATCTTAGAGGTCTTTTCCAACCTGAATGATTCTGTGAAATGGGCTGTGTCCGGAGCAGAGGGGCTAGAGCACAGGTTGGTGAACATGAATGGTGTGCCAAATAGCAACCTCAGGTTTTTGTGTAAGCTGTCTTTCAAATGCAAAAAGGACAGGTCTGAGGAGGGACTGAAACAGCTTGGTATCTGAAGGAAATATAGCCTCTCACGGGTATTTCCTCAGCACCTGAATGCACAGTTTGTGAGTCAAACCAGTCATCACCCCACTGCTGGACTGACTGCATGTATTAACCTGCCACGTTCAACCATCTTGCTGGTGGTTCACCACCATTTTCAGTTAACCATACAAGATTCAGCCCAAATAAATCTGTCAGAAAATGAAAGATTTTAAGAACATTGATTGCTTTCTCTTATAAGAGCTAGAACTTTTCATTAATGTCCTAGGTAAGTTCAATGCACAATGTAATTTAAGGATTGGCTCACACCACTAAAATATTTACTGTTATTGATAACATCTTCCATATGTTGGCTTAATTTTATTTTACATCTGTGAAAGGTTGTTTATTTTTATGCAATGATATACTTTCTGGTTTAAGAAAAAAAAAAAACAAAAACGTGTGAAAGGATTTCTGTTGTTTAAATGTGCAAAGACCTATTTTTGATAAGACAAGAAAGTTTATATTTTGTAAATATTTAAATTATGCAAGTTATGTAAAAGGTTTCCAAAACAAATGTGATAAGATTACAGCATTTGACATTTGCTGATTAGATATTTCTTACTATTGTAATAGTTTTTAATTGATTTTTATTTGCATGTGCAGGGGGAACTTAGAGGATTACAGAAATGTTCTTTTTCTTACCATCAGGATGGTTATAATTATTGCGGTTAATACTGAAGAGAAGTGACTCACTGAAGAGAAGCACTTATTTGGCGTTTTAAATGATCCTTTAATTATTATTCTGTATAGTTTTTTCTGTTCTTTTAAATCCATTTTGCATACAGTGAAATTCTAACCCTAGTGGTAAGTGGCAGTACTCCCACTGACATCAAGGGAACTGGCTGGGGGTCACAGTTCCACACTAGCAGGCAGTTTTCATAAATAAATCAGCTTAGAGGTTTTGGTTGGGGCTTTAAAAGTGACTTTTTTGCAAAAGATTCCCTGTCACTCTTACTTGGGTGTGTAGGTCAGGAGCAAGCAAATAAAATCTTCTGTTCCGTGGCTCTTTGCTACCTTGTGTGGAGAATCAGGAATAGAAGCCCTTTATCTGCTGGGGACCATCCCTCCACTTCTGGCCCAATTTCTCTTCATTGACCCAGCCAGATAGGTTAGCTATCTGGCCTAAAGCCTAAAAGCCCCCTGCTATTTATGAGAAGGGTGCTAAGCATGCCTGTCGCTGTCACAGGAGGATTTGACAATCTCCCTGTGAAAGCTTGGATGGGGAGGACACATTCTGGCGGAAGAACCTGAGGAGTCATGAGCCCTTGGTTATGGCTATCTTCCAGAAAATAACCGCACAGTTACTACAGGCAATTCCGCAATGGGCCTGTGAGCCACATGGATGTACTACTGCTCAATGTAGATATGAAGGTGTCCTCTCAGTCTGTCCTGCATTGAGCTGCTGGCAGACACAAGTGCCTCAGTGTCCTACGTGAGACCGCTCATAACTGTGCCTTAACAGAGATCAGTACAGAGCTCAACACCGCCTTGTTGTACAGGCCTCCAGGAGGAACCAGCTGCTGGGACTTCAGCATGGACATTGAGATTGTCTCTTGAAGCAGCTCTGATCTGTGCCTCAAAATTACCTTAGTTTTTAAAATCTGACCTAAAGTTTCTTCCATGCCTGATCTCTGAAGAAGGGAAAATCACCTATGTACTTCTTAGTAGGCCTTAACTTCTGGCAGGGGTAGAAAATGGCTATGGACTCCTGGGCATGAGGTCAGCTTCAGGGATTTGCCCAGGAGAACAAATCTCAAGAGGCTGTTTTTATGGGTCAGAACGGGAAAGGCTCTCACCTCGGCATTACACTGAGGAGTCGGGCAGTCACAACAGGGTCAGCGCATTCAGGGTGTCACTCGCCTGCTTGGATAGCTCCTATTTGAGGCTGCAGAGCAGTCATCTGGATTAATAATAATAATAATAATAAATGTAATTAATAAAAGTTTTTTTTTTTTTTTTTTTTTCTGGTTTGAGGGGAGGAAGTTTATTTCTTTTTTCTAAGTGTGATAAAAAACAACAAAGAG
Organism: Aythya fuligula; assembly: GCF_009819795.1. NCBI lineage: Eukaryota > Metazoa > Chordata > Aves > Anseriformes > Anatidae > Aythya > Aythya fuligula. The sequence continues at coordinate 24,567,066 of NC_045559.1, read as the reverse complement.
AAGTGGCAACATGGTTTATAAAACTATACATAGTTTATGAGGGCTACTGTGTCTGGACAAATATGTGTGAGGGATTTGAAGCTTCAGGGGCAGCAGAAGGACCCAGCTTGCCCCTGGGGAAGTCAAAGGGAGCTGTTTTGTTGGGGACAGTGTTACCGTTTCTGCATGGACAGCAGCATGGTGGTGAAAGCAAGTGGGTGCAGTCAGAGGGGCCCTGCTTAGCCCTCAGCTGCACCCACATTGTGTGTCTGAAGGCAGGGGGGAGGACCAGAAGCAGGGCTGAGTGCATGAGGAGCAGGAGCCCCTCTCTGCCTATAGCAGTTTAAACTGGTGTTTAGGTTAAGCTCCATTGTAACTAACCTAAGTTACATCCATAAAACCAGTTCTGTGTGGGCTGGGCCTGTAGAAGTAGTTCTGGGCAGGACCAGGATATGTTGCTCTGTAGTAATGTGTTGCTCTGTAGTAGCACCAGGGCCAAATAAATTATCTGATATCCACTGCAGTATTTATTCAACAAAACTGCCTTCACTCCTTCCACACTCTGGAAAGAGTCTCCCCTGGGTGAGAGCAAGTGGAAGAACTACATATAAGCCAGCAAGGCTCCCGAGCTTTCGAACGGGGGCCTACACAGGACATATGTGGTTCAGCTACTTTTGTGGGCATATGCCACTGAGATGGACTTCAATCACTCAGTTTGATAGTGTGTTTTGTTGTTGTTGTTGTTTTTTTTTTTTTTTTTTTTTTTTTTTTTTTTTTTTTTTTTTTTCCCAGTGCTAGGAAATTATAGATATATTAAACATAAGTGCAAGGTAAACAGCAACAATTCACCTTGGTCATTCAGAGGATATGATGCTAATAGGGACATGCCCCTTGGCTGGGATTTCTGAGGAAGCTGATATGTTTGATTTCATGGGAGGTAGCAAACAATTTTAGGGCAGTTTCTCATAGAGCAAAACTGTCATGGTTACATTGTGTAAAGTGCTGAAGCATACCAGCTCACTCTCCTGGCTAAAGTTTATTAAACAAACACGTAAAAGGCTCATATCTCTGTGGCAGACTTCATGCCAAATGAGGCAGTCCTTGTCTGACCCTGTAACATATTGTAGATATCACTTGTTCTCCCACTTCTAAAGTCAAAGATTTTAAACTAGCAGGGTGGAATAAATGTTATTATTTTTTTCTAGATAACCTGCCAAAGATGCTAACTGTGATTCCTTTCCTGACTGGATGACCCGGAGTTCCCCAGTCCACTAACACTAGCAACAGTGCATGTAGTATCATGACTGCTTCTCATTTCACACACAGATTTGCAATAATGATGTTTAGGATTTTAAATAACCTCACATTTTTTTCACTTTTGGTGAACTAGCACAGTGTAGTTCATGGTCAGGTGATAGCTAACACCTAGCTGAGAAGCAGGGCTTTGCACCTCTGCCTCCAATGAGCATACCTAAGGAGGGGAAGTAGTAGCAGTTTTTTGACTCTAAATGGGAATTTGTGGGCAAAGGACTTGTTCACAGTCACTTAAAAAATCAGATATTTTTTAAATATCACATTATGTGTGCACCAGGATGTCCCAATTTAAATGCTGAAACTTCTGACTGGGTAAGACTTCTATTATCATTTTCTCCAAAGTCCTGAAAAAAATACATTAAAGATGTATATGTATTTGGTTGTGGAGCAGAATGACTTTTCATAAGCACTTTTCTAGACCAAAAGCTTGATACCACACAAGGGGTTAAAAAAAAATAAAAAAAATCTAAGTATTATTTATGTGTCTGATCATTTACTGTCTGTGATGAAAGGTCCATTGTGCCTTGTGCTAGTAGCACAAAACCAGCTTATGGCTAAAACATCTTTTGCACAGACCAATCGGCCCCGTAATCTAAGAAATTAACTTGACACTATAGTATCTGTGTGTACTAAAAAATATTTTGACATTAGCACACTGAGTTTTTAGAGAATCTATAAATCATTAAGAGAACCAACATGCAGAGGAACAGGACATCAAAGTACAAATCAATGTTAGTTTAAAATGTGCTAATGGGATTTAAAACAAAATAAAAAACAATTTTGGCTAGTCATTGCTGATTATGCCAACGGGAGCAAATACAAAAATTGCCTGAAGCTTAGAGAATGAAGTTGTTAACTTTTATACTTGCTGATTTTGGAAAATTGACTGTGGTTTCACAGCTGGTTTGCCTGCTGGGTTGGCTGAGCATGTTCTCACCCTCCCTAACCCCATGCTGCCCCCAGCCCGTGGATCAGTTTAGCAATATGTTTCATGGAAACACACCACAAACAAGAACTTTGGCTGAGCCTGGAGCAGCAAACTCAGCTACAACACACCGATAAGGACTTGGGGAGGTGACCAGGAGCAGTAACTCCTTGAGCTGACTGTGCTAACAAAGTCCCACAGTTGCAATGCTAAGAAACCAATCTAAGCATCTTGCATTGTAATGCAAGAGGAATGGTTAATCATCTGTTTTGGGCTGTCTCTTGGGATCAGAAAGTTAATGGAGAGGACGAAGTGATTTATGTACATATTACGTAGTACACAATGTGCCTGGACTATTACAGTGCTCTATGCTGATCCCCACCCCTCTCCATATATATGTAATAAAGCCTTGAAACAAAGTTTTATATTCTACACGCCCCAAAGGATAATAAACGTTATCTGTGTTGTGCCACATGCGTGTCAGGCGCTTTAGAGAAAATATGAGAGTGCAGATATAAAAGCCAGAAATCAAGACATTACCCACTGATTTTTCCACTTGGAAAGGATGATTCAGCTGCCAAGATCTGGAACCTTGAAGGTGTACTGATAAAGAAAATGTTGAAATATAATTAGAAGATAATTAGCCAGAAGGGATTGCTGTATCACAGGGAAAAAAAATGCAGGCTATGCCCCACAGAAGACAGCACTCCCTTCCACCACCATCCATCAAGCTCACTGAGGAGACGTGATCCCGTCCTAAGCTGGGAGTGCCTTTTTCATGTCAACAATGAAAAAGCTAAATGAAAAAGCTAAATGAGTGCCTTTTTCATGTCAACAATGAAAAAGCAGGACACATAGCTGTGTCCTGCTATGAGCAACACCCTAAGAAATGAACAGACATTTATTTCTGTGAGAACAAAATATTACAAGAATGAGATCTTAAAAGATAAATGCAAGATTAAAGGGACTGGGTTGTATGTCCTAGTATGGAAATGGTAGGGCCTGGAAGAAAGTAAAAAAGACAATTTCCTACCTAGGAGGACAATGATCAATTTTTAATTTGCTAAGAATTAACATTAATTTTCAGCAAAGAAGGTTTTATAATGATCCAAATCTACCTACATGGATGCATAAGCAAAGGAAGAATACCTGAGGAACCTGATTTAGCCTGGGTCTATGAAGGATGCATTAGATCTTGGTTGTAAGGATGAAAGGGACTACTACAAGAAAAGAGAGGTGAAACTACAAGTGGTTTTAAGCTAGCCTGGTTCTGAGGCCAAAGTTAAGGTCATGAGAAATTTAATGAAACATCTCAAGTAAAGCATGTTCTCTCTCACCATTCTTCATTTTTTTGTCCATGCTGACATGCAGTTCTTCCTCCACAGAAGGAAGAGGCAGCAGCAGGAGGTGCTTGAGCCCCAGTGTTTGCTCCTTTTTGGTACACTGGTCAGAGGGCAATGAGCAGGGTCCCTCATACCTTCAGTACAGCATTGGAAGCAACTGCCATCTCATGGTATCACATCTGAGACTGAACTAGCTGGGACACTTCCATCTGCAATGGGCTGATAGCCAGGAAAGCTTCCCAGCAGCTTCCAGCCTGGGCTCCACCCCAGAGAGTTTCTGGAGGGGCTACAGAGTCCTTCCCATCTGCACACAGGAAAGTCAGTCAACACACGCTGGTAGCATTACTTTATTTCCCCTCCCAATTTATCCACCTGGCTTCTGAACTGCAGCTAATCCAAACAGTATAGGAGCCATTATGTACACATTAAGTGTTTACAAGTCTTGTCAGCATCTGAGGGATCCAAGTGCCACATTGAGACATCTGGAAAGCACAACATGCCAAGCAAAGAGAAGCCTTTTCTGAACCAGCACTTAGGAAACTAAGGTTGTTAATCCCTCTGCTCTTTCAAGAAAACAATGATCATGAAAGACGCTAGGGAAGATGCAGAGGGTATGTAAAGGCAGAGATCTTCAGCTTCTTAAGCCTCATCTGTTTCACGTAAAGCACTGATAGTAGAGCAGTTGAGAGCTGTAGCATGCAATGAAGTCTTCAGGAGGCTTGGATCCCAGCTGTGCTCCTTGGGCAAAATGAAGTCACAGTCTTCTTGTGTCCTCACCCTTTTCTCACAGGTGCATTTTTTGAGGCAGACATGCTCCACATCTTTCTTTCCTTCCTTCACTGCTGTCTTCAACATGCTGCAGATGTTCCCATCAACTTGTGTAGGAAAATACAGATCCGGGAGCTTTGTCACGCAGATACCTTTGCATGAAGCTATTTGTACAAAATGCCTTCATCCTCACACCTCACAACATCCTCCCACAAACTGTAGAGAACACTAGGGAGGCCATAGAAGTAAGCTTCTTGCTTGGTCAGTTAAAGTAAATTTAATTGCAAGGTGCATCCATCAAAATCACAAAAATCAACCGATTTAAGGGAAAATTACAAAAAATAACATTACCAGTTTATTGTTTTAAAAACTGTTTTTAAATGTTTTGTGGCAGGTCCACCTTTAGCAGGTTAAACAATCAGAATATATTTACTTCCTTCAGATTGCTGGGGGGTAAAAAAAAGGCACAAACTTAAAGATGAGGGCTAAAAGAGGTCTGATTTCAGTTCTGTTTCTTCCCCATTTCATTTTGCAGAGGAAATCTGAACTTTTTAATTTGATGGATGAAATATGCACTGACATTCAAAATCAAGAATAAAGACAACAGTGCAAAGAAACTATTAATACTTTTTTTTGTTTGTTTTTCTCTTTCCTTAAGCCCCTGCCAACTACCTTCAAATTTTTTTCTATTATTATTTTGTACAGCAGCCCAACCAATGTATTTATGTGAAAATCCCAGGACTTAGGAAACCAGTTTTTCACAATACCCTATTGTTATGAAATAAAATTTATTTTCTGATTGATAGAAATGAGGGTTTTACTTTATTTGATGACAAAGATATACACGATTTTGACACATCCTCCTAAACAAGAAAATCTGAAAGATTTAACAAAAACAATTTCACCATAAGGTGCTTTTATTGCTGTTCTACATTAAACTTGAGGGAAAACCACATTATTTAACAAGCTAGTTAAACATACAGAACAACTCGGAGTCCAGACTTGCTCTGATATCACAGGTTATTTGACTTGAAAAGCAATTCCCAATATTGCTTGAAGTTTTTAGTGCACACATCCATCTCAGAAGACATCAATGGTAACAGTATTCGATCGCCACTGTTTTCAGCTTAAGCTGTGGGTACCTGAAAAATCCTTTGTGGTTTTTGTGCCACGGTACTAGCTAGAAGTTGTTGAAGATTGTACCAGAACTCATGGCATGAAGCTTCAAGAGATTATAATCTATTCTGTGATAGCCCCTATTTATTGAATACCAACACTTTCAGTTACACCATGCTAACTTGGTTTCAGTGAAAGCTCGAGCGGGCCATGCTTAAAAGAAACTGAAGTTTCCAACAAAAGCTGCTTTCTGACAGCTCTGATACGAGCTAAAGAATAAGGCCACTTCAACTTGGTCCATTTTTTTTACTTTGGAAAAAAAAAAAAAAAAGAAAGAAAATTGTCAGTTAAGTTTGAATGTTACACATTACATAACCTTAGATACAAAGCTTTTGCTAATACCTCACTGTAAGCACAAATTACCTCAGTTTATATTAGATGTAACATAGGCAATAAAGGTTCATAATGTTGTACCCTGAAAACTGCTGCTAGAAGGCAGACTGCTTTCTAATAGGTTCTTTGCAATGGGAAATTTATTCCTGGTGTTAGAACTCAAGCAGGAAGGAATTCCACTTTGCATTTAACAAATGACTAACCAGTATGGCTGAACAGCCATAGGTAGACTAAATGGTTAAGCAACAGTACAAAAATTGTAATAAAAACTGCACAAGTTGCCATAAGTACTGTTGCTTAACATGCCAAGTCTCTTCTACATAGTAAACACTATTTTCAAGTTGAGTACAAATCCTTTCAGCTGCTTTTAAGTAGCACGTACACTATGGATACATTTACTTTTGTTTTCCTCCTAGTAAAAATAATTCATATTGTGCTTTTTGTGGCATATCTGTATTTAAGTATCATGTTTTCTTCCTTTGTTAATTATTTGGTTTTGGTGGGGAACTACAAAATAAATTTCCGGAGCACTTGTTATTAGAATAACCATTGAGCTTCAATAAAAAGTGATGCTGCCACTAAAAAGGCAGAGGATAAAAAAATTAAAGCTTTTTATTAACTTATGACTAAAATCTACATATTCCACAAAGGTTATATACTCACAGCAATATTAGAAGACAGTACATTTGTCAGGATCTATTTATTATTGGCATATGCAATTTATTAGCCAGTTGACCTACGAGATATTTACCATAGGCAAACTAAATACTGTGCTTTTAAGAAACCTGTTTAGAAATGATTTGATGTTTATTTTGAACATATTTACAAAAAGGATTTTTATGTGTTAGCAATAAATAATCCCGATATTCAAAATGTCAGTGCTCATGCACACACCGACAAGATGGTTGCATGCTTAAAAATATTATTTACAGTACAGTCTCCTTCATAGCCCTCTCTCTAATAACAGCAGAAAGTGCATTTTCTTCCATTTTCATTCTTCTTTCCTTTTGTTTTGATTTAGTCTTGCTTCTGAGGGATACAGCCTTCCATCTCAACAACTTCTGGCCAGCCTTCATATTTGTTTGTATCCTTGTTGTTCTTTATATGCTGTAAATAGATAATATCATCCTACTGTTAATGTGAAGTCACTTACCCTGTTGCTTTACGCATGGCTTTAAAAGACACTCCTTTGTAATTATTTTCAGGAAACAGACAAAGAGATGATGTTAGTATTAACCTCTTGCGCTTTTTAAGTATCATCAAATACAACAGCCTCTCAGTACTCTCCACTGAAAGTTGAAAGTTGCTTGTTCAGACAAGTATATGCTAAAAACAGGTGAATCTGACTAGTGAAAACATTTTTAAAATTTATCATGGATGTTTATTCAGCAAGAGAAACAAGCAAGGAAAAGATCAACGCCAAGAAAACATAAACCACTAGGTTTAAGTTAAATAAGGACACTAAACTTACAGGGCAGATTTTATGAAAACTACATAAGGCTGAATTTTATTTATTTATTTATTTATTTTTAAATTAAGGCTTTTCCAAGAAGCAACCACCTGCTGCCAGGTAAGATATTACTGCCTCCAAGAGTTTGCCATTGCTCCTACACTAGTTCCCACTCCCTTGGAAGTTGGCAAAAAAGAAAACAGGCTTGCTCTCCAAGTACAAAGCTACCGTTACTGGTAATTAAAGGCAGCAATGATATATGTTGAATTGCAGCTATTAAAGTATGTGGATATGTTTAATTTCACAAGTTTTCCTAGGCAGCAGTAATTTCTGACAGAAGAGCAAAGTGAACAGCTGGGAACACGAACACCTTAACTACAACTAATCTGTCAGAGGTTAGCAGGTCTAAAAATGAGTGTTATGCAGTAAATTTTGAATTATCAGTTTAATTGAATCCATCAAAATGAATTAATCTAGTTATTGGGTTACTAAAACCCACCCACAGAGGATTTTTTTTTCTTATTTGTGAATCATGATGGAATTATTCTGCACATTTAAAAGGAGGAGACTAATCAAGGAACAAATTTGAAAATAACACCGTGTGCCACTACTGCAATATCTAATTTGAACAAACTCAAGGCATTTATAAAACATTCTAAGCCTTTATTAATGTAAGCTGTTGAATTCTACTAAGTTATAGAATAACAGACCTGTTCAAATGGACTTTTAGTTTTAATTCCTTTTCCACCACAGAAGACCCAGTTGTCTCTAAAGCCAAGGTTAGTGATGGACGTGCTTCCCAATTCAGCAATCAGTTTCCGTGCTTCCTCATTAAGCCTTGAGCAAAACAGAGAAATTCGATATGCAAATAAAAATACACATTCTCAGAGCTTTCATTGTTCAATGCACCATTTAGCGTCAATCTGGTTAAATATAGTTTAAGTAAGCCAACACTGGGAAAGATCTATCTTTCAAAATCAGATAACGATAGTTTTGAAATAAGCTGATCTTACGAGCTCTGCTCTTTGATATTATTATCTCAAGCAACCAGCACACAAACCTATCAGTACACCAACAAAAGCCAAGAACCCTATATTTTCAAAATTTATACATACAACTCAAGGAATTTTAGCAATTCTCTCGGCAGCTAAAAAAAGTCAACCTTTAAAGTAAACACTGTTTTGCAGGCTCAAGTTGAAGCCTAGATAAAACACGAGCTCTCTTAGGTTAAAAGAATGGCCTAAATACACAAAAGAAGTTCTTGTTTGCTCAAGTCAATTAATTTAAAATTCAGAATGCTACCCCACAGCATGGTTCAGTGCCTGTAAGTCTGTGTAGGATAATACAGAAGATAAAATTATTCTGTAGGAGACAAAACCTCCAAACAGCAGCTCTTTATTTCTTCCTACCAGTTACTATATTTGCCCGATTACCAAACATCACACACAACTTCTGATTATTACTACTTACTGAGATATAGTTACGTGACTCACCTTAACAAAAGTGATAAAAAAATGATTACTTAATTTACTTTGGAGGTTATTTGTACCACCCACGCTTCATGTTTCCACAGCATTGGTGCAGCTTATACTTAAATAAAACCCACAACCTCACAATACAATTTTTTTTTTTTAATCTTTTAAATGGGATTGTTCTTCATATTTTTAGTTGCTTCCAAGCACTGGCATTTATGATTAATATCAAGTTTCAATGGCATGGTTTGGGCTATTTTTGCAATATTACTAACGAGTACTTCCTGGCTATCAGAAAGAATGGGTCTTCCTTTTTAGCTTTGAAAAAACACCAGCTGAGACACGATTATTGAAACAAACTTACTGTACTTTCTAAATATTAAAGTACAACAACAGTTGGAGATCCAGCCTTGTGATAAAGAAACATTAAATAGCTTTCTTCTTCCCAAAGTAGTGAATCTACAGACCCTCTCCACCATTTACTGCAAATACCGCTCATTTCAAAGTCAGGATTTTGTCATCAGAAAGCTACTCCTACATCAGAAATAAGTTGTGGATAACAAATTGCATCAAAAGAGGAAAAAGAAAGAACATACAGAACCCATTAAAAAGTTAAATAAGTCTAAAACAGGAGGAAAAGAAAAAAAAATCATTATTTTTCACTACAAAAAGTAATCCTTTTGACAGTATGACTTAAATATGGAATAATTCTTTAGATCTGTATTGAAACCCCAATACAAATTTCTACAGTAATTTTACTACCTATTCCAGATGATCAAAGTTGAGAAGGTTGGAAGATACTGCTGAAAGAGTACTAAAACCTCTTATGATATGTCTATTGTCTAAATTGAACAGCTTGATAGTTGAACAGTTCCAAACTTTGAGGCCAACAAGCATGAGGCTCACACAGTAAAATCTCGGACCTCAAAACAGGAAGGGTACATGTAGACTTAGTAGCAATGGTCTGTGAACATTTTTAACTACCACACTCTGTCTTGGAGTTGTTCTGATAAAAGTGCTGGATGAAACAGACCAATTTCCATCAGAGGGTGTGTTCTCATAGCCATGTCCCATTTGCCCTACACTGTCTTCTTATTGCATCAACACCTTTTCTCTGAGGGGTTAAAAAAAATCAGCATTTATGATTTGCAGAAAACACTTGGGATATTTCTGCTCATATGCCTAATTTTATATTTTATTGTTTCTCTGTTGTTAGGAATCATGAAAGTATAGAAATAAATCTATGTAAATATCACATCGGGATCATTAAATGAATCAGCTGAAAACATAGTTTACAATCCCTTATCTTGCAAGAACAAAGCTTTATCAGAAGTGGTTGTGTGATAAAGAATTTTTTTTTTCCCAGGTATAAAACAGCATTTAAAATGTTAAGCAATATTAACTGCATAAATCTATGACATACTTGGTTGCACCATCATCATATGTTCCCATTAACACTATGGTTCCATCCTGGATGGACTTAAGAAATTCAATAAGTGGTGCCACATCTGGAAAGAGAACACAAAAAAACTCACATAAGCACCAATCATTAGATATATTATAATAACCTGCATTATCTATTTAATTTAGACATTGCTAAATTAATAATTATTATTATTTATAATTGTACATTTATAACAAGATCGTAAGTGTGAGGAAGATAAAATGCACAAGGAAGAACTCTCATTTTATATAAAGGGTTTCATCTATACTGTGTAAAGACATACCTGCTAGTGGGAACTACTCAGGAGAATGAGCAGGTGTGATTAAATGCACCATTCTCCTCTTCTCTCTCCCCATCCCCCTTTGTGTTTCTCTAAAGTGGCATTCTCCTCACAATTATAAAGGTTGAGGTCAAGCTTAAACCACCACAGCAAACGGAGCCTAGAGGGGTCACACACAAGCACATGCACACAGTCAGGTTGCTTCTCTCTAACCAGCTAGGATAACTGCACTTACCTCCTCCCCACATATCAAAGAATTTAGTGTCTAATGGTTCTCCTGTTTTACCTGAAGAAAAAGAAATACGTGGTTTAATGAAATAGCCAAAGGTACTTCACAGACAACATGCCCAATTCCTCTTAATGACTGTCAGAAAAAGTGCTGAAGACACTCTATAAATCAAGTACTTCTATCTTTCATGAAGATTTCTCCTTAAACACTACAGCCATTTGTGAAAAGCTAAGAGGGGGAAAAAAAGATAGAAGATGCAAACTGATTTTACTTCAAGTGAAACATAAAAAAACAACACAGAACACCCTCAAAAAAGAGCAATAAAGAAAATGCACTTAGCTTTTTTTTTTTAAAAAAAAAAAAAAAAAAGGTTCTTTTTGCCAAAAAAGAGTACAGTTATAGTTTGCTTTTAGTACCACATAGGAAGCAAGAAAGATCAAAATTACACTGCATGTTCTGCTACAAACTGGAATTTCTTAGCCCATGTAAACTTTTAGAATAAACAGAGAAGAAAGTGGGTATTGCATGTTCATCACCATTTTTACTGCGCTGTCTACAACGTCAGTATTTGATGGAATGTAGAGTTTTGTTTTTACTAGATACATCACATAAAATCTGTAAGACAAGAAGAAAGACTGGCAGCTATATAATATGGAACTGGGAGGTTTGTTTTTGAACAGACTGAGACAATTTAGGAGGGCAAAATAGGATTAAGTTAGTGTTGTTCAAATCATGCATTAGGTGATATAAACCTGAGTACAATCCAAAAATAACATGAATTTATATTGCTGTGAAATGACAAAGTACTATCTCGCTGCTACAAGAAATTGCTTCCTACATATAAAGGACAAAATTGTCAGTACTGACGTTCAGTTTAGCTTTCAAGCTGACACACAGGTAAATTTGTTAATGGAAGTTAAGAATCCTGAATATATAACATGGATGTATTTGGGAACAAGATCTCTATAAATGGAGTAATAGAATATACTGATTTCAAACTAGGAAATAATGAACTGTCTTTTTCATGTAGTAACACTGTTAAATAGGTTTCACTGAAAACAGTATGAGAAGAATTTGGTGTACAGAATTTTATTAGTGGTGGCAATATACAAATTCAAGAGACACACCATTAGAAAGTTATCTGATGTATCGCTAAAATAACGACAATGGAACTCCGCATTATTACACATTTTCAGAAACAAAAACGCTCTAAGTTTTTGTACTTTCAAACTGTATACTAACAAAAACATGTAAGTACCAAAATTTGGCATTATCTCAGTGTACATATGCTGAATACTGCCTCTTATCCTCCTCTTTGTATTTCATCATCCCTTAACAGGCCTTAAATTTCAGGAAGAATTTTAAAATGAAGACACTGCTCACTTAAACATCACTTACCATTGACCAAGGCCACATTTATTCCTCTGCCAACATTATTTTTAACTCCACTCATTAAACTGAAACAAAATAAACAATTTAATTTGTAATAGGACAATCTTTTGATATGTAGTATTTCAATTTTAAATAGGAACGATTAAATCATAAGGATGTGTATCTTAAAGACCATGTGCCCATGAGTACTTAAATGAAGCAAAGTCTCATACGTGCCTTTATGGAACCACTGAACTGAGAATGATAGATCTAATGTCCCTAATTGTACCCACTTAACTTGAAAAAAAAGATGATTAAATGCTCAAAGTATGTGTGTATTAAAAATGCCAACAAAAGTAAAGTGCTATCAGTGCAGTTAAGGAAATTCCTTGAAGTTAAGGAGCCTGAAACATGAAGAACAATTTGAGGGGCTTAGCACAGTCACGTAACCAACATTTTATGCTTTTTTTTAAACATAAGATGAACAAAATCGTTAATGAGTTTAAAAGTTACCTGAACCAAAGTATTTAAAATGAATACTGCAGCATCACAATACTAAACAAGAAAGTCAGTGTAGACAGGTTTCCAATGACAGATAAAAGTAAGTAAGTCCAAGGGAAATAGTCAATATATTGATGGGACTTTAAACAAAAAGTGACTATAATCTTGGAGTACCATTAGACATCCCAACAAAACCACCACAGTCTACGACAACAATTACTTGGCCAAACTCAGAGCAGAAAAGGAGCTCAGAAAGTACAGAGACACTGTGAAATGGCAGCTGTTCAGAGCTGTAAAGAAGAGCTAATGGGAATGTTAAGACTGTTAGCTACAGTGCCTTGGACCATGGTGAGGGTACCACTCCAGTGAGAGGAAGCTCACAGATGATCTCATTATTTTTCACTGGCACTGTATGAAGATCTCTGTTCTACCTACAGGCCCTAAATATTCCAGCAGTTCCACTTTGAAGCTAGGACTAAAAACATTAACATAAGCAAGGAGAAACAGGAATAAGGATTAAAACCCTATGAGGACAGTTAAGAAATCTTCAGCTCAGATTTAAGAAAGCATTTCAGCATAAGCATACTGGAGCATATCTCATCAATTCCAAACACACTCTAACAAATGTGTTAATTCCTTCCTGACCAGGGCTGCTTTGACTTCCCTAGCTCACTCTAAGAAGGGGCTGGCAAGCTTGTACAACCCTTCTATCTTCAAAACTTTTTTCAGGTAACTTCTTCTGTGGCCACATGATTTTCAGGTCATGTCTGAGCAACGATTCAATGTTTCACAAGGACTGCATGCTTGCACACACCACTGCAACATCCCATACTTATTCATTACTCATCCCATACTAATTTGTTACTCACCCCATACTAATTTGTTACTCATGAGCTAGCAACAAGAAATGCTCTGTTACAAAGATGATGATAGAACCTTCCTCTCTGATGGTGTCCGTTGCACTTAGGATGAAGATACAAGCCAAAATTTAGATTAAATTCATACAGACAACACCGTATCTGGGACAGACTCAGTATCAGCGATTTCAGAGAGGCAGTGAATGCCCACTAGTTAATGGCAACTCTTTGTATGGTGACTTCAGTTTTATAGTAGTAGTAATCGGAGATGTGTGATTAGAAGAGGACTTGTAATTTTCTTCTAAAATATGGAATTCAGTTTTGGTCAGTAGGGAGTTACGGAAGCGTTTTAGCCACTGGAAGTCCATTACTTCTGTGATCACGTCATTTTCACATCATGTCTAGGCATCAATTCTAAGCAACAGAAACATATGGCAAATAGACTGAAAAGAAATAACAAAACAAAACCAGTGAAGTTCTGAACGCATTCCTTTGGTCATAGAAGATGGACTTTAATTTACCAAAAAGACTAAGAACTTCATTTAGTTTTTAACTACAATTCTCAGTAAATAAACACAAGTCAAAAAACTTCCAATACTGGGTTAATTAGGCACTGAAAAACCACACACACCTAACAGCTATGATGGACTTCAGATACCAAAAAAATCCTGCAAATATGAATACCAGAAGTAAAATAATTATTAATGGTGGATGCTGTAAGATCCTGCTATATGGCTACTGCAGCACAAACATGGAACTGGCTTCTTTACAGAAGAAAAACTGCATGGAGAAGTTGCTAGTAAAGCAACTCTATAACTCTTTAACTCTATTGCTCCTTTTAAACCCATCACATAGCAACCACAATATTTTACAATACTTTGACAATGACTGCAGGATATATTTTTTTAGTTTGTATTATGTCCTTCCAATACAGAAAAACAAGACCACAACTGAACATCTACAGAGCAGAGCTCCCACCACAGTCCAAAATATCTATACAATACAAAGGAAACACTGAGCACTTAAACGCACTCCCAATTACACTAGCTTGTGTAATGACACCCTTGTTTAATACAGAGCAAAAACCTATGCTGTAAACATTACAAACAATTTATGAAACCTTGTTCCTGCTTCTGTGTCTTGGAAGCACAAGGAAGAATATCAAGAAAAATTCAGCAATCCCGACTTAACCAGAAAAAGGCGTTTTGCAGGATTGTCAAAAACATCACTACAAAAAGAGCTACTAAAAATAAAGTAAGTCCCTTCACAGTTCTGAGACACTGCTTTACACACCTGAGATAGCTTGTGTGCTGTCACAAATACTAGTGGGTGTAATGTGAATGCTTTCTCACAGGAGGGCAGTAGTTTACCAGTTTTAGAATTCTTCCGAAAACTCACAATCAAGAAATGATGTCAGCTTTTGAACGAGAAGTCAAATGTATTATGAACAAAGGAGAAGATAATATAAAATTAATCAATCCTGCTGACAGACACTTCAATAGACTTCAAAAATCCTCCTCAGAAGGAATTAGCAAAGGTTTTTGCCAATTGAAACAGAACTTAAGACCCCAATAGTAACGCAGTAAGTTGTGCACTAATATTAAAAGAATAGAGGATTTCTTGACAGTCGCTATTTTTCATCACTTGCTTCAACGAAATATTCATATTGTTGTTCATGTCCCCCCCAAAAAATCTCTCCTTAGTTAACCAGTAAGCAAGACACTTAAAAAGCCTACAGTCCTGATGTTAAAATACTACTTGCAGTCTCATAACTTTTCATCAGTGAATCACCCTAAATCTTTGCAGATATTAAGCTTCCTAGCAACCAGGCTGAGATGCTGGCAAATTTTGGAACATGAACAAAAAAAATCTCTCTGCAGGGAGACTGGATAAGATTTTCCAAGGCTGTAAAAGGAATGAATGCTACGAATGAAGAGAACCAAGCAGCTAGAAATAGTTTTTTAGATCACATAAAAATATTTCTTTAATTTTATTTTAATTAGAGAATAAAGTGATGAAAGTGATGGAAAATATAATCCAATACTTACAGATTTTACAGACCTAAACACTAACTGATCGCTTATCCTATTTATGAGTTTTGCTGTTCACAGAAATGTTGCCATTTGCTCTAGAATTAGTGCTTACTGCTGTATGTGCTATCTGTACCACCCTGTACTTACATAGCATGGGCTGAGAAACAGCTAAACTGGGGTAGTTTAAATGTAGATGGAAGGCAAAGGCTGATTATTAAAAAAAAAAATGTATTTATTACTTCTGACAATGCTAACAGCATGTCTTTTCTGCCACATGACATTCAAAATTGAGTGGATAGATTATATCATACAAAATGGCATGCTGTGGGTGACAATGAGCAGTAGCAATCTAAGAGCAAAGAAACAGAGTCTAAAAATAAACATTAATATTCTAGTTATAAGGATTACCCAAAGTTATTCAGTTGAATACTCTAGACATAATATTGTTAACAATACTGTGTTGAAAATACTGTTATTAGAAATACGGGGCTTGAATAATTTTTCAAACAGTTCCTTTCTTCAACGAGGCTAAGTGCCAGGTCCTGCACCTGTGGCACAACAACCCCATGCAGTGGAACAGGCCTGGGGAAGAGTGACTGGAAAGTTGCCTGGCAGAGTAGGACCTGGGGGTGCTGCTCGACAGCCAGCTGAACATGGGCCAGCAGCATGCCCAGGTGGTCAACCAAGGCCAACAGCATGCTGGCCTGCATCAGAAATGCCAGCAGGACCAGGGAAGTGACTTAGCTCTGGTGAGATCATATCTTGAGTACTGTGTTCTGCGTTGGGCCACTCACTACAAGAAGGATATTGAGTTGTTTAAGTGTGTGCACAGAAGAACAACGAAGCTGGTGAAGGAAGTAGAAAGCAAAGACTTATGAGGAGTGGGCTGAGGGAACTGTGGTTCTTTAGTCTGGAGAAGAGGAGGCCAGGGGGAGACCTCATCACTCCCTGCAACTACTTGAAAAGAGGCTGTAGTGAGGAGGATGTCGGTCTTTTTTTCAGCTGACAAACAATACAACACAAGGAAACAGTCACAAGTTCCACCAGAGGAGGTTTGGATTAGACATTAGAAAGAATTTCTTCAGGGAAAGGGTTGTCAAGCATTAGAATAAGATGTCCAGGGAAGTGGCAGATTTCCCATCCCTGGAGGTACTTAAGAGAAACGTGAACATGGCACTACAGTACATGGTTTAGTGATGGGCTTGGTTGTTCAGGTTGATGGTTGGATTAGAGGTTGAAAAAGACCTTCAACATCGTAAATGATTCCAATTCATTTCACAGTTCAATTTTTCAGTTTAATTAATCATGCTGATGGTAACTAACTACAAATCTTTAAAACATTTTTTCCTTTTGAAGAAATGTGGTAAAGAAAAGTTGAAAATATGTTCTGTCTCCAGTACAACATAACCAGATAATTTAAAAGATGACTTGCAAAAGACAATCCACAGCAGTTTTAGCTGATTACATTCAATTAGAAGTACAAAGAGTAATTACTTAAAAAGACAGTTGTGTACTGAATTACAATTACAGACACAAGAACAAGTTACTTGGAGGCAACACTATATCTGACTGCATGAAGTCTCACTACTCCAACAGTCTCTAAACCTAAAATAAACGGTTAGCTATCTTGCATGTATTAAAATTGCATATATTTCAGCATTTACTGCAGAGTATTAAATGTGTTTCATCAGAGATTATACTTCGTTATAACTTAATTTTTTCATGTGGTCATACTGTAGGCAAAACAAGATCTGCAAAGAATCACTTAAATCAACGATTTTGTGCACAGAACAATCCAAGGCAAAGGTTGAAAGAGGTATTTTAAGACAACAGGTAAAAGTACTTACACATTATCTTCTACACAAATTTTAGGTCCAACTACATTTGCTGCTCCACTTGCCATTTTGAACGCAAAATGCTTTTCAGGACAAGCTTTAGAGATCCCACATTTGTATCTTGGAGGTTTTGTGGCTTTCAAAAGAAAATAAAACAGGATTTTAGAGAAAATCAGGAATTTAGGAAAATCAGGGAAAGAGGAAAATTACTTTCTGATTGCATTTGAAGTGTAATTAAGACTTTCCAAACTGAAAATTCAACATTCTTTCTACTATTAGTGAAAGCAAGTCACAGCAGTAACACATGCACATGAATACTCACAGCGTGCAGCTGCATCCAATGCTGATCTAGCTGAAATGCAAAAGAAAGTTTTACAAGATGTTACTATTAAAATGTCATCTGCTATAAAATATCCTATAAATTTAAAACCTTTCAATGCTTCTATAAAAATAGATTGGTTGAAATGAAGTATCAAATACATATGAAAACTATGTTACAATATAAAAAACATTAATCTTTACATGGTAGAAAAATGAAAATAGTCAGGGAACACATTTAGAAGATCTATCTTAATTTATGGATTGCTGATTAA
Source organism: Aythya fuligula (assembly GCF_009819795.1). NCBI lineage: Eukaryota > Metazoa > Chordata > Aves > Anseriformes > Anatidae > Aythya > Aythya fuligula. Next base: position 24,549,163 of record NC_045559.1, on the reverse strand, counting down.
AATAAAAAAAAAAAAAAAAAAACAGAGATAAAAACTCAGAACAACCAGGAATCTGTGGAGGGTGGGTGCTGAAGTGAAAATAATTCCTGTCTTACAACAGTATTTGAGCCTTTCAAAATAAGTGCTACAAATCAGAACCTTCACAAGGATGTGATTCCTTTCATTCAACCCTGTAATTCTGCAGTTTAGGTGTATTTGAACCCTATTTTTCATGACTCCCTTTCTCAGGATGGGAAAGGACAGCACACATATCTACAGTTCATCTGTAATACGTAATGACACCTCTCTTCAGTAATTATTAATGATGCCACTGGTGACCGGTTCAGATGTATGACCACACTGCAGTAAGCTGAGTTATACAGCATGAACCCTATCCATGTGCCCAAACTGAAAAGTCCCTTTCAAGATAAAGTTGGTTCAAAACAAATACCCTTAATTTTACATCATCTAAGCTGGTAATTATTTTCTGCACAGAACTCAGCACATCTGAAATGTTTTGATTATTGCACATGGCAGTGTAACTACACAAACAAAAAAATCCCACCCAAAGCACGGAATTTTAAAGTGCATAAGCAACAGAAAGGCAGAGTGCAGAATTCCCGAGACATCATTCAAGTCACAGAGTTTACAAACCCAGACTGTGACTGTAATTACCAGCAAGAAAAAAAAAAAAAAAAGCGGTAAAAATGTGTGCATACTTGGAAGGTGAGAGAATCAAACTGATTAATGAAGTAGGTTAAATATTTCATATGGACAATAGTATTAAAATACTCAAAATTCGTAAGAGCTTAATTCAAGCCTACAGTAAAAGAATATGCTATTCTTGATTACGGCTCAAATAACTATTAACAGATGGTTGCAGAAAACAGGGACTTATCACTTACCAAATATGTGTCCTAAGTTTGCTTCCATTTTTATTTCCAACACTTGAGATATGACATAAAATGTCAATAAAAATATTGCTACAACTACCACCAACTTCGCAGCACCTATTCAGAAGTGGAGAAAAAAACAGTTTTTAAAAGAATTATCTGTAAATGACAATAATAAGTTTATCAAAATCAACTACATGTGAAATTTGTATAGTGTGACATCAAGACGAATTCAGAAACACAATGAGGAATTGTGGACTCACCAAACAGTAATCTGCACAAAAAACAACATTGTGATGTAAAATGCAACTGAGCCACTTCACCAGGTTGCTACACCAGACGTACCCTGCTCTCAGCCATGAAAACTCACCTTGTTCTTTCTCCAATCTTCACGCCTCTCTGACATCACGGTTTACCAACACACCTCAGCAGCCAGGAGAAACCACATACTTTTCTGTGGAAACCCAGCTTAACAAGATGAACTTAGCTGATTTTAGTGGCTGCTGTCCAAGTGGGAAGTCCTGCCCTCTCCATCGCACTTCCCTGTTCTTAGCCCTGTGTTTGCTTCTCACTGTTCACGAATACTCCCTTTCTTTTTTCCCCCCTCAGATTGAGATACCTCAGTTTTAACAAATAAACCAGAGTGAGGGATTAGGAATCTGCTGATATAACATAGCTTGTCTCCCTTGGTCAGTCAGGCCTGAGCATTACGTAAAAATAACAATAAAAAAAAAAATTACAGGCCTTCGACAAGAGTTAGAAAACTTTAATGATCTTAAAAAGTAATAAAAAGCAGTTCCTCACCCCTGCCCCTTTTAATATGTTATGGTCTCAGATGGCTTGAAATTTTAACAAGCTTAACTTACTCCAGTGCTGAGCAGTCAAGCCACCTCCAAGAAAAAGAGCTGGAAGAACACAACCACAGCGATTTAAATCTGAAATGGAACCCTGCCATTTTCTAACATCATTTTCAATATATTTAAAAAAAATCTGTTCTTAGATTCTTGTAAATTAATGACTGTCAGACATGTTAGGTGAGGAAGTGTCTGCTTTATCTCACCTTCCTGTCTCACCTCAGTATGTCAAACTGTTTGAAAGAAGCAATACTACGGCACACTTTTTTCTCAGATGGCCATCCAAATAAACTGTTCAGAAAAAAAAAATGCACTCCTGCAATCTTAGATGAGGCTGTTCAGAAAAATTTAAAATAGACAGATTACTCAGCCTTCAGAAGGATGAAAGTTGTTAATCAATCCTTCCAAAGGCTAAAAAAGACAGAAGAAGAAAAAGACTTTGCTTGCAGTTTGGACTTCCTCTCCCACTTCACATGTGTGAATTTATACATACTACTATGTTGGAAAACACAGATAGAAACTTAATTTAAAAACATTACACTGAAGCTCCAAAGATAAATGCATTTGAAGGGAAACAGATGATTGGAACATAAATTAAGAAGTGGAAAAGAAAGGGCTTCAAAGCAACATTTGCTCAAAAAGACAAGATGGTACCAGATTTTGGAATGAGTCACATAGCAAGTGGTAATTGAAAAGCCTGAGGTTTCAGTACATGGTAGGCGAGATGAACAAGTACTCGGTATGAGTATTAACCTTCCTCTCCATCTATAGTCTGACCCTTCCAACTGAATTTTAAGTGCTCCCTTTAAGTGGGAGGTAAGAAATCTCCTTGAATATTCTTGTAGTATTTGAACCAAAACAAACCTGTTTGCTACAGGTTACACATTCTATATGAACCATCATAACTTTGTCTGTAGGTTTTAGTGACAAAAGTAGTTAGCTGGAAGACAAGAAGAGGTTGGGGAAAGTCAACCATCTTCCAGGTGATTTGGCAGTCTTCTAAAAATCACAGCATTCTCCCAGTTCTTTATCAGCTTTGCTTTAACAGGTTGCTCACAGTTATACTTACTGATATTCTGTAAGTACACTGAGTAACAACAACCTTAAAAATCAGGACTAGTTTAATTCATCAATAACATTAACATGCAACCCTCTTGGAAAAGAGGATGTCACTGTTTCCTAGGAAAGCCAAAAGGTGATCCTTCTGCAACACAACCACCACTACCACTTTTGATTAAAGTGCAGTGCATCAGAATGCAAATCCTGCTCAACTGCCACACAGATGTAGCAGGCTATTCTACTGCAAGAAAGTGTCTAAAATAATATTTTCTTATAGTATTATTTTTTAATAACAGCTGTACCTTCTGTCAAGTCAAATCAGCTTCTCAAACACTGTACTGAAGTAACACCTCTACTAAAGGCTTTTTATAGCTTTCAACCTCCTCATCGCCATTCAGGAAGCCACTACGTTGTAGAGGTGCATGGAACTTTTTGTTGCAGCGTGGGACAGAGAAGAAATTGCATAAGCCATCAACTGACCATTTCCTTGCTCCTTCATCATCTTACAGTTAGCAGCCAAGTTAGATCACATCACGATATCTTAAACTGTCACTGCGGATCAGCTGAAGGAAGTGTTGTAACCAGCTGTTTGCTTTTAAACTATCACAAATTCCAAAACAGGTTCCGGTCAAATAGAATAGCAATGCTTGTTCTGCCAATTATGCTTATTTTAAAACCTTATATTATCATCACAACTTGTTACTGCTGTCTACAGCTTGTTTCACAACTGACAGAAGTCCGATTTCAGCACGCATGCTTACCTGCTATTCTCATTTTTAATCTTCAGCCAGGAAATGATACTAATGCATTCAAAAAGCCACCTATGGGGGGAAAAAAAAAGCACACCATTGCAATTACAGCCAAATTAGCACTTTTATGATGAGTTAACTATAAAAACAGTGTGGATTTTCTAACCAGTAGTGATGATTGCACAATATAGTTACATCTTCACACTAACAGTAAAGAAGATTCATGATGGATCTCTGATGTATCACTTTCATTTGTTACTCCATGAAACAAGCCATCTTAAAACCATTACTTTCATTTCATCAAATCAAAAAGCCAGCAATTGATCTGCATTGCTCCAAAATCCTATTGACTTTTTGATGTTAAGTTGCTATTTGGTAACCTAACATAACAAACCATATTAGAGAAAAGATATAAGCACTTGGTTCTTTGGGATAAGGCATTCAATGGAACTGCAAGACCCACGTATTACAGAAATGCAGTAACACATCTGTCATTCACAGCAGCATCCAGGAGATTCACGTTATGGCTAACGGTGGCAGAAGCAACAATGCTAGAATTGACTATTTCAGGGTAAGCTAAAAATCATTGCCTAGAAGCAAAAGCCACGTAAGTACTCAAAAGTTTCTTGTTAGAAGAGCTTGCCACCGCATGAAGTCAAAGATGCCACAGCCTACATGGGCTCTCCTCAAAGACTACCACCACCCCCTCTACCTTCTCAGCATCCCTTGGGCTCTGCCTACAATAGTGCTGCTGCTCTCTGGGTGATAACACTGTCCTCAGCCACACTAGGCCCAAACCTCACTGAGCTGGGGCATCTTCTGTGCCAAGCCTCCCCTTACTCCTGATTTGAGAAGCACAAAGCAAAGCAGCTGACCGCTGGGCACCCACGGTGCTGACGTGGTATCTGAGCAAAGCACGTATGGCGAACACCGTATGGTCTTGTGGTCTGTCACGGTAGCCTACCACAGGGCCATTAGAGACACTGCAATTCCTTTTACAATATTTAGATAGTTTAAGCATGTAAACATTTATTTTTTAATGAACCAAAGTGAGATTTTGGTTGGAAGCAGAACAGATCAGGTAGCATACACCATCTCCTCTGTTATTATGATCATAAGCAAGGAGAGCTCTCGGTTACTTTCAGAAATCCATGAGGCATTCAGAAATGGAACACTCTGTAATAGTAATCTGTTTCTGAATTTGCATTTTCACAGAATCACAGAATTTCTAGGTTGGAAGAGACCTCAAGATCATCGAGTCCAACCTCTGACCTAACGCTAGCAGTCCCCACTAAACCATATCCCTAAGCTCTACATCTAAACGTCTTTTAAAGACCTCCAGGGATGGTGACTCCACCACTTCCCTGGGCAGCCTGTTCCAGTGCCTCACAACCCTTTCAGTGAAGAAGTTCTTCCTAACATCCAACCTAAAACTTCCCTGGCGCAACTTAAGCCCATTCCCCCTCGTCCTGTCACCAGGCATGTGGGAGAACAGACCAACCCCCACCTCACTACAGCCTCCCTTGAGGTACCTATAGAGAGCGATAAGGTCGCCCCTGAGCCTCCTCTTATCCAGGCTGAACAAGCCCAGCTCCCTCAGCCGCTCCTCGTAGGACTTGTTCTCCAGGCCCCTCACCAGCTTCGTCGCCCTTCTCTGGACTTGTTCGTGCACCTCGATGTCCTTCTTGTAGTGAGGGGCCCAAAACTGAACACAGTACTCGAGGTGCGGCCTCACCAGAGCCGAGTACAGGGGGACGATCACCTCCCTAGCCCTGCTGGTCACACTGTTCCTGATACAAGCCAGGATGCCGTTGGCCTTCTTGGCCACCAGAGCACACTGCTGGCTCATATTCAGCCGACTATCAACCAATACTTCTAGGTCCTTCTCTGCCAGGCAGCTTTCCAACCACTCCTCTCCCAGCCTGTTGATCTGCTTGGAGTTATTGCACCCCAGGTGCAGGACCCAGCACCTGGCCTTGTTGAACTTCAGACAGTCAACCTCAGCCCATGGGTCCAGCCTATCCAGATCAGTCCAGATCATTTTACTGCATAAGTGATTGCACTTACTGCAGTAAAAAACTATTGGCATTCACTGATGACGCTGCATCACCTACACTAAGGCTGAACTTGAAAACATGTAAGAAATCATCACTTTAATTGCAGTAGCTGTCCCACACCCACCTATCACAAAACCTGCAGCATCCCTAATGCTCTGTGCTCCTATATCGTGATTCTGAATACCATCAAAAATACTATCTTTAGAAATTATTTGAAACATGAACAAAAAGTCAGAAAACACAAATCATTTGAGAAGATCATCAAAACCAAATGCAGTAGTTCTCAGAGTCTATGCCAGGGAGGAAAACCTGATATTATACAAACACAGGAGGGAAAAAGCAAACAAACAAACAAACAAGAGATCAAGTATAGAAATATTTATATTCCATGAGAATTTGAAAAATAAGTATCAATGTAAAAACTGAAGAGCAGACAAGCGTCTTTGAATACTAAGGTTATACAAGGGAAATTTCATAGCATACTATGGACGCAGTATATCCATTTTATTTATGCCCACATATATTCTATATTCTACAACCACTGAATCTTCTTCCAGTGGAAGACTTATTGTATAAAAAGGTATTAAAGGACCATGACTGGGCATTTTACATATGATATACAATGCCTTACTTCTATAGGCCTGCACAAGCAGAACCCACAACATTCATCTTGCTTCCATTTCTGCAGTGATGTTACACTGTTAGGGAAACGCCTTCAAGCAACAAGACAAATGATTAAAATCAGGGCCCAACTGATATTAGAAACTCATTTAAAAGTTCACATACAGAACTCTTCTAAGTTCTCTTCTCTTCTCCCCACCCCCCCCAAAAAAAAAAAAAAAAAAAAAAAAAAAAAAAAAAAGAACTAGACTCAGATGCACAGAACCAGCAGCAACAACATTCTTTCAAATGCTTTAGAAATTAGCTTAAAATCCCACCACCACCAAAACAGACTAAAATAAACTAAAAAGCATCACCACTGTTTTTGTCCTCTTTGACAAAACATCCCAATCAAGCAAGGACTGTAGAATTACAACCAAAATATCTTGCGGCCTTACAAACATCTGATAATGTAAGTAACCGCTTCATTACTATGTTAACAGGATTTATTTCTGCTGGGCAGCCAACAGGGCCCTTATTTACCATGTTTAGCACCCAGGAGGTGCAGCCTACACGAGGATGCACAGGCGGGTGAGTAAAGCAGACCCCTTTACAGAAGAGAGAGACAGGGGAGCACCATGAAACAGGCAACAGAAGGGATCAACAGCTCTATAAATGGGGGTTTGGGGATGCACTGTAGTGCACGACTGTGAAACGTGGAATTTGTTTTTCTTCAGATTTTCCTCAGTGCAGAACTCATCAGTCCATCAGGCAAGGTACAAAACTGGGATGGTGGAAAGATACCAATAAATCCCTCACATGCGGTACCGAGTTTCCTGAAATAAAAAGGTATCTGCAGAAGAACGTAAAACCAGTGCTTTCAGATGCTGGTTTTTCTCTGCTTCATGAGAAAGGAAGTTATTATTTCCCAGGGTGGTGTATTGGAGTAAGGGGTAAAAACTACAAGTTTACATCTACCATCCAGGTGTCCCAACAGAATAAACTCTAGTTATAAATGGCACAGTCACATCTCTGTACTTGGCACTCACCCACAAGATGGGCACCACTGTGATTTTCCTATATTCCACTAAATTTCTAATATTCGTACTTTATCAAAAGGAATCCCGTGCAACTTGTAATGGTGCCAGACGAATACGCTGTCCTCTTCCTATGATCCCACTCAGCACTAACGGTGCAGATGTGTCTTCTCTTCACAACAAACACATCTGTTGAAGACTTTTTCCTCCTGTAAGGTCTAGATGACATTACACTTCAGCCAAAACCAGGCAGTCAGCACAGCTATGAGGATAAGAATCCAGCATGTAAAGGTGAAATATTGAACGGTACAAAACATGAGGGGTATGCTTTGTTACTTAAAGTGATGCAAAATTTCTCTCTGAACTGACAGAGTATGATGTGCTCACTGAAAAAAAGTAGCAGAGAAACAGCAACTGGGCAGGAAGTTGGTTCTGCCGTATCTGCGAGTTTAGAAACCTCTTCCTTCAGCACAGAGCAGCACATGGCTAACTCAACCCCTCTAGAGTAGGAACAAGAAGATAGCTCACTGAACTGGAGAAGCCAAGAACTTACAGGTTATAAACATTTTCTGAATGCCGGCATTTCGTTGACCAGCTCGCTGCATGGAGCTGCGCGTCCATCCATGCAGAAGAGAGCTATTTATTCTGGCTGCAAAGTACTAGGGAGTGGGTTTGTGGAAAGACAGTTGGGAGCTGAGGTTACTGGTTGCTTTTTTCTCCTCCACACCCATCCTTGTGGATTGCACTTTGACCCACGGCAGGGGCAGTTTCCAGATGTTGTGATTTCCAGTGCCAAAGCCTTCCCAAGCAGCAAACTCTACGGCAGCAAAAAAAAGCCAGACAAAGCTTGACATAACGGAAGAAACAAACATGAAACAGCAGCTTACAGAAAAAAGGAAGAGAGAAAAGCGCCTTCTCCAATTTCATTTTATTTTACCACTCACTCGGTTTCAGCCTTCAGTGGATTTCTGGTTTGCTGCTCCACTGCTTGATTAACTTGGGTGGGGATGACAGACACAACGCAAATCTGATGAGCTCAGAATATGTATCAACTTAGCTACTGCATACGTGCTTTTATATAAGAATGCTAGCTTTGGTCAGTGGAGCAGCAGATAGCTGTTTTCAGAAGTAACACACCTCTCTTGAGGAAAGTCTGCCAGATACTCCACACGTGGAGGTTACAATATAACTTCATTTAGGAAAACGATCAGCTTACATTCCTGCCAAACAAATTGTCATTGTGCTTTATTAGCTGATATACAGTTTCCAACATGCAAATTGGATTCTTTCTGTGTTCATGTATTAGATATGGTAATCATATCAAGCAAGCTGTTTGCTTCCAAGAATCAGGGTGTAAGAGGAAACAGTGTCAAGTACAGCAGTCGTTAAAATACGAACAAACACATAGAGGCACGCTGACAACACTGAATGAAGTCCAGGTTTCTGTACTGAGATGAATTCAGTTCAGTCTGGTCAATTCTTTATCAGCCCTGCTCAATGCTCTTGCCCAGAGACAAGTGCTGTGGAGCGCATGATGCAGGGTACATTTGTGCACAGCCTCTGCCCTACTTACTGTGTTTTAAAGCTTTGGCCACTTGCAGTCTACTGCTGTTTTTAAGTCTTTGTTGTTGTTGTTGTTTTTTTGCTTTGTTTGTTTTTTAAACAGGATTGCAATAAATGTTCTTTATGAATAATACGAAACAAATCAGTCTACTTCATTCCCATTTCTATTAGCAATTTGATAACGGGTGTAGATAATATTTATGAAAGACACAAGAAAACAGAGATGAGAAGCAAGAATTTAGAAGGTCATGATAATTTTGAATTCTGAGCATAGTTGATTAGAAGAAGGTCCAAATAAATCAGCAGTGGTATTTAACAAACCAGAAAGCACAATTCAAAACGGACATCAAGTGCAACTAAAGAGGCAGCAGTAAAGAAAAGGATCTGAGGGAATATAGCAGCTAATATTAGGGTCTATGATGTGGGACTGCTGCAAAAACGGAACTGCTCGTTGCGAACCGCACCAGTAGGACTGCTGTGTGCTAAACAAAAAGCAATTATTGTGCTGTGCCTACGTGCCATCTAGACTTTTCGTTGAGACCCCGTATGTATTTTTGTCTAAATTTATCTTAAAGCATAATCCCCAAATGGCAGAGTCTAGATAACCATTACGTGACCTAAATAAAACAACTAAAGGGCTAAAAGAATTGGGTTTGCTTTGCAAGGAAGCATGACAGCGAAGAGAGGAACACTGAACAGGCACCCTTGTCTCTTACCACCAAGGTAGAATTTAAAAACTGTTTTAAAAGATGCTGAGATGGACTGTATTCTTAATATCCACCCACTGCTGTCTGCCTAATTGTAGACAAAATGATTAAAAAAAAGTCCTAACTACAAGGAAGAACAAGGAAAAGAAGATTGTGAATCATCAGAGAACTCCAGAGAACTGAGAGAAAGGCTTCCATAACCGAGGTAGTCCACGAGGCGCGAGTTAATGTCCCATTCACTATCACCCCCATATTTCTATCCGCTTATATGCAAATCTGCACACAGATTTAAGTAATACTAAATGTGTATCAGCTTGAGATGCTTTGAATTAAATTCAGATGGATTTTTTCTCTCCCCTAAGCAGTACTTAGAAGATTGTAAATTTTTGAAAATGGTCAAATAACATTATCCCTCTTTTTATCTACTACATCTGTCAATACGCAGAGCATTACCAAGCATATCTCAATGCTATCTATAGTGTTACCAAGTACACTGAATGACAATTAGATAAGCTTTCAAAATTGATTAGTACTACAGAAAAAAAAAAAAAAAAAAAAAAAAAAAAAAAACACGCTTGGGTAGTTTTTGTTTCTGAGCCACAACTAGATTAGGGTAGTGTTTGCTTTCTGCAGCACACACCGCCTTCCTCAGCACTCAGCAGAGGCACGTCTTTTCTGCCAGAAAAAATAGAAGAAAGCCATTTTACTTTTTCATACCTGGCAAAATTCAACCAGTGAAACAATGCTTTGTTTAATCCAGCCTCTGTTAATAGGTATTTCAGTCTGCTGTCTTCAAGCAGTTCTGAACGGTGGTGGTTTTCTACCCAAAATTACACAGTGATTTACACAGTGAATCTGATATTTCAGGGATAGCGTTAGCTATTCTTATCTGAGCCCTGGTTTTAAACCAGTGGTTGAGCCAACCTGAATTATACGCCGTGAACCAAACAGCTGAGACTGTAGAAATCATTCCAAGTCTAAATTGGAGAAGGAATCCAAGCTTCTAGTATAAGTTGTATTTAAGTACAAGATGCATTTCCTTACCAAGATGATTGCTTATCCTTCTGCTAGAATAAGGACAGCTTTTCTGCCACCTTCACAAAATTAAATGAATTTGAAACTGAACTTAGAGCACTGAGTGGCAGACATTGAAAAGCATTATATCTTCAATAAGTAACTACTAAGTTTCAATTTTACTGTATAATCATGCACCATTTGTGTCTTCTGATAACACAATCTCTGTTCTGAGGTGTTTTTTGTTTTTTTTTTTTTTGTTTTTTGTTTTTTTTTTTTTTTTCCCCTACAGTCACTCCTACATTCATAGGAGTGCTTCATGATTATGGCAGAACTCCACACTGGCAAAAGGTTTGTCTACACAGAACACCTTCTGGACTTGTGGATTAATATATTTTTTCTCCTTAGAGACAAAAATTATCACAAAGTGCAGTTACGTACAAAAATATTAACTTCTCCTACAAAAAAAAAAAAAAAAGACACCGTCTTAATTGTATTCTTCCATGTACGTGTAAGATTCAATTTGGTATTCAGAAAACACTGAATTAGACCCAAAATGTTTGGTTGTTAAAACAAGATTTTACTTTACTTCTGCCAACAGCAAATGAAACCCAGACAAGTTTAGCACATGAAGCCAGAACTTACTCCAAAGTTAAAAACAGGACATGCAGAAGTAGCAGACTTACCTATGTTGCGAATACTGGTGTGTGGTTTCACTTCTAAGAATGGAAATACACATGAGAAGAAACGTGACTCTGCGGGAGTGTTTTGATACCTGATGTGCAAAACAAACACTTCCTAAAGGAGGTGCCAAATTACTGACCATGCACGCTTCTTCTGCTAGTGGCATCAATGCAGTACTTCCATCTTAGGCAATGCACAAACCTCAAATCTCAAACAGAAAAAAATCTCCTGAACCCTGGGAAGCCTAAGATAAAAGTACTAAGGCACTCTTCGCACTAAGTATGAAACTCAACCCATGTTCCTCTTGAAATTAAAAGAACCTCATAAAACAATCTGTTTCCAGAGCACTAAGAACTGACTATTCTCAAACTGTACTTTGAAGTCTCTTCTCAAATATTACACAAAATTTACTGGGCTATATATATATTTGGTTTTAGTTATGGCCCCTAAAAGCCATACTGTTTAAACACAAGAAAGTCAACTGTCCCTGAGCTGCTTCTCTTCATTAAAGAGAATATTAGCTCTTGTATTTCAAAGGGTTAGATAAAATTACATAGAGAAATTCAGATAAAGTTGTCATGGACAAACTGCTGAGCCTCACTCACTTCCTTTCAAACTTCACCCCAGAGAAGTGCGTAAATCTCAGGAGTTAAAAGAGAGAAGGTGAATTTTAACATTTTCTTCTCTCAAATGAGAAACACACTATTTTGTAACTGAAAAACTGCTGCAATTGCCATTTCAAAAGTCCCAAACTACTGATTTATTGCTTTTGTTAGCTTTGTTTGTTGTTGTTGTTGTTGCTGTTTTTATATATAAAAAAAAATCACTACCTTGACTTCATAAGACAACAACATTGGTACAATCTTTCCACAACTGCGATGAGGAAATAAAACTTAGCAATGCTTCTGTCAGATCACCAGGTCTCACTGGAGACAACATGTTGCCATAACACAGTAGATATTTCAAATGTATGGCTTTCACATCTTCCTTTCAATTAAAAAAAAATAAATGTATATGTACATATCTCAAGCCTTTTGTCAGAATTCTGCCATGTAGGGGGACTCTCAACAGAACTTCCATACAGAAAGGTTATGGGTCTGAAAAAAAATTCTCATACAAATGAATACTATGAGTTGATTTAACCACACAAGACTGCCACAGAAATGCATCTGAGGCTATGGTTACAGCACAACACTTCATGCTGGGGCCTGTTTTGAACAGAGCTACCAAGAAAGCAGAACAGAAAAGGAACATTATAAATACTTCCTCTATAGGTCCAAATTTACTGCAGAATGACTGTCTGCTCCTCCACGTTAGTATTCTCCCAAGCACACCCAATTCTAGACCGTAACTTTAAGATGCCAGAATGATATCATCATCTTATGGGCGAGATTCATATACTGCACAGAATACCACAACGACCTCACCATGGAGCTGCACATCGACGCTGCAGACAGAGCCCTACAGGGAGCTCCTAAATATTTCACGAGGCAGTCAGCACCAAGGGTAATGACAGCAGCAAGGGACACTACCACAATGCTGCTGACACAAGAAAAGAGAAAAAAAAAAAAAAAAAAAAAAAAAAAAAAAAAGATACTACTAATCATTTCAGCTCCTTTAACAAAAGGTCAGCATGATCTGAGGAGGCTGGATGTTGGGGAAGAGTTTTAACCTTTGCTCAGTAGAAAACTGGGATGTGTCTGAGGAAAGCACCCCAAGGTGACTGCCACGGCCCTGAGTGCTGACGGTATCTCTCCCTACTCTTCCTCAACGGGATAAATAAACCCCTGCTCCACCATGGAGCCCCTTCTCATCCTCTCACCTGCCAGGTAAGGCTGCACTAGCTTTGGCCCGTTGCCACTGGTTGAGGGGAGCACCCTGCAGAGAAAGCGTCAGGTGTGGGCTCTGGGGAGAAGGTGCAGCACAGTAGGGCTAACATGCAGAGGGGTTACAGCAGACCTACAGGCCCCACATGGTGGTATCTCGTATGGGAGATGCCTGACTGCTGCCAGTGACACAGCCTCCAACCTGCCCCTGCACGGCATGCTTAGAGCCACAGTACTCCTGTAGTACAGGTGAGCCCTTGCTGCTGGTCCATATTAGCACTGAACAGACCACCACTTGTGAAAGATGAGGTGGAACACGCTTAAAAACGAGAGGAAGTCAGTTGTTTGGTCCCTTATAGCTCCATACTGGCTCGCTTCTTCCTGTTCAAGATACAAAGAGACAGCAAGAAATACTACAGACTAAGGGACTAGAACAAGGGTCCATGACCTAGATCCTGACTGGGTGAAAGCTTCCACCTACCAGTACCAAGCACACAAGCCATAGGTGAAATGAATTAATTTCACATAAAAATAAATCTAAGGGAACTGTACTCTTTTTACATGATATATACACTGTGTATTTTAATACTTAGTCATCAACAGGTGCACACCACACAATCAGATTCAACAAGGTCATCATCTACGCTTTGAGATTTTAAAATCTAAGGATCATCATCGTAGCTTTGAGCAATATGGGAAAAGGCGAAGTTATGTTGGATAGGAATTACCGCATGCTGTCAATTTCTCCAAAGGTGATAACATGAAATAAACATTAGCTCCTTTGAGGAAGACTATGCCTAGAGGACAGAAAGGTGCTTACCACTCACTGTGAGCCCCTATACACAGCTTACACAGAGATGTTGATATGAAGTCCCTGTATGCTGTAATAACCCTCTGGAATGCAGTGTTGTAAAAGAAATTCTCTAAACACCTCTCTGGAACATACTATTATAAAAGAAGTTCTCCAATTATTACAAAAACTCCTGTAATAAACTTCTGCTTGAAATGACTCAAAAGCAGTTTCAAAAGCATTCAGGTTTCACTGACGTTCAGCTGAGCAACAAACAAACTAAAAGCCACAGCAGCTTCCTGAACTACCTCACCTGGTACTTGCAAAAATATTGAACTGATCTGAAAGCAGAAATAAATGTCTGGGAGCAGGTCAGAAGCTGTCTAATGGCAGTAGTACTGGCTTACACCAGCTTAAATGTTTGTGAAATGATGACAGGTATCTGATGATATCAAACAGATTAAGAAAAAAGCCTTTGCTGCTAGCAGATCATTTCTCTCTCATTGAATATAAAAAAAAAAAACAAAACAACAACTGTTGAGAGGGTGGGAGAAGGTACGGAAGTTAACCAGCCACAACAAGAGGGTGTCTTACAAATAGAAAGGAAAACTGTAAATGTCACCTATGCTAATTAAGACTTTAACTGGACTCTCATGACATTCTCATGAGAACTACTGTGCTTTTGTACATATAAACACACTCTGCAACTTTCTCTCATTAAAACTGACTCAGCAGCTCTGTGGACTAAATGCAAGAGAGTTTGCTCCAGCGACTCCCTCTGTCCTGGTAGTCCTTCAAAGCTGCTTCACTCTTCCATACCCTCTTGGCACTGAACTCCAACAAGAGTTGGATAAAACTAAGTTGCAGTTCTGTCTGCAAATGAAGATACCAATTAGTTTTGTATGACAGAAATATGGTGCTAGATATTAGGAGTAAAATTCCCCAAATTGTACTTATTGATAGCTCATTGTGAGAACTTAAGTGTGACTGAATTTCAATAAACCTGGGTAAATCAGTATTCAATATCGGCATTAATAACCTGGACTACTGAATAGTGTTATGCTTTTTAAATTTGTAGATAACATTAAGTCACAGGGAGATGCAAAAAAAAAAAAAAAAAAAAAAAAAAAAAAACAAACAAAAAAAACAATAAATGAATAAAGGGCAGAATTAAAGACACAAGTTATGCAAAACAAGACTTATTTACTTCAAGAAAAAATAAATCTAAGTACTCCCAGTATCCATATACCATTAAGAAAACCATGATGAGGCTCTGCTTGGATTCATGGTTAGACACAACTTTTTAGAAGATGAAGCTGGAAGCCAGGAGCACCAAAACATTGATTGTAAATGTCTGAACATCCATCCAAGTTGAAAGTTCTGTTACTGAAGAAACAAGGTTTCAAGCACCACTAGCAGTTTAAAGTTACTTCCTCCTCTCCACTACCACGTCACTAGGCCTCAGGTCTGAATAGTACTACAAAGCACAAAAATATAAGAAATAAATTGGGTTCAGCTGTCAAGATGCTACAGACCCACTCATCATTTCTCCAGCCCCAGTCATGTCATTTCGCTCACTAAGGAGGAAGAAAGCTAACCTAGTAAAAAGAGAATTAATGTATTTCAACCAGTTTAGCAGACAACTTTTTGGAGTGGTAGGGAGCAGAATACAGCAGCAACAGGTTGTTAGATTTACCTAGCCATCTCACAAAGTAAGACAGCAAGATTCTTGACATTATCGCTGATTACATTTTTCCTAAAGTAAACCTGAGAATTTATGAAGTCTTGGATTCAGATAAATATGATACTTCCCTGCAAGATCCTTCAAAACGACAAAACAACCAAAATAATTCCGGTGCTGCTGACAGCAAAATGATTGTCACAGGGTCATACAGCAGGCCACTGGCAGAGAAAACATGCAGCTTTACAATAATTATACCTTAAATCCTAAACTTCCTTAACAGATTTTTGTGGAAAAAAATGAACAGACATATCACTTCTGTTAGAGCTTACAGAAATACTGATCACTGATGTAAGCAGTAAGACTTGCAGTCCTTACACTCATGCATCAGCTGAATTCACTGGGGCTGCAGATTTAAAAAGCAGAATTTACACAGAATATGAATAGCAACTTCTGCTTCAATAACTTGAATTTTAAGGAGAAAATTATCCATTATCCACTAGGATATCCATTTAAAGAGAAAATTATCTCCTTATCCACTAGGGATTCATCTTACAGACACCTAATTTTAGGCTACAAGAAAACCTGTAAGCAAACTGGTATTTTTGCAACTTACACAGTACCAATCTGTTTTGTGCTTTTACAAAAAAAAAAAAATCCATCTTCCATATATTATGCTAATGTTCTGAATAAAACCACAAACAAATTATCCAGTAGTAACCGCTCACTTTTTAAGCATTAGCTTGCCAGAGTTCCATTAAATTTAAACTTTCTATATTGTCACTCTTTTCTTAAAGCACTGAGAAAATTATCTTTAAATGTAGAGCTTCTATGCCCTAAATCACTCAGGCCGCACCTAGAGAGGCAAGACAGTAATTTGTGGGCACTGTGAGTCCACTTCATTATTTCACTCTATATTCTGCACTCTTCCTGGGTGACAGGCTCAGGGCTGTTGGAAACAGAATGGCCTGCAACAAACCAGGCTTCTCCTCCATCCTTAAGTGATTAGATGTTATTACACAACAATACTAAGCTATTAACTTGTTCAGAGTCTGTATCAGGCTTAAAGCAAGTTACAAAACTTGTTTCGCACACAGACAACCATGCAAGCCAAGAGATCAAGAAGATCTCTTCCTACTGGACAGAACTGCTCTCTGGCTGGCACGGGAGGGGGTGTGTGCTAGTGAGGTTAACTTGTACTTTGAGCACCTTCAAAGGCTTTAAGAAAAGGAAACTGTGCACAGGCGTTAACCAGATGTTTCTGTAGTGTTCTTTCTTCCTAAATGATTCTATTATTAGGATTTAAAAAAAAAAAAAGCATTAGAAGGATCTGTCAGCTATGTTCAGCCACAAAGAACCACTGTGGGTTCTAAGCCTGCGTGGAGTTACGGGGCACACAAAATGCTACAAAGAATGACTTAATGTATATATTTATTAATATATGTATAAACAGTACATTATATAAATATATGTAATATTAAAATACGGGTATTTCACATAAGTCAGGAGTTATTACACTATCACTTAGCCCCTTTTAAATGTGAGAAAATAGAAAAAGAAGGGAGGGGAGTTACTCAGCCTGTCAGCCGCTCAGCAAAAACATGACCAAAGGTACGACAGCATTTACCTACCGAATATGTGTAAGACAACTGTGTTCTTTGCCTACTTTAAAACCTCAGAAGCCAGAAACGAAAGGAATACAGTCTTCCCTCTGCCAACCTGGTCAGTCTGTGCCTGATTCCTGTAACGCTGCACGTTAACCGAGAGCTGAGCCTTGCAGCTCATCTGCCAACAAAGTCCACGGCGCGATACTCGAAGGGAGAAAAGAAAAAAGAGAAAAGCGACACCTTCACACGGCGTTATTTCCACGGGAGGCTGCCCCGCCGAGACACAGCAGCGCCGAGCCCAGGCACCGCGGCTCGGTGCCGGCTCCGAGCCCCCAGTACGGGGCTGAGGGCGGCCGCCAGCGCTGTCACCGTGTCCCGCAGCGACACACACGGCGCTGCCACAGCGGCGACAAGCCCCGAGTCCGGCGGTCCCGCGAGGGGAGGCAGGGAAGGAGGAGAGCGGGGAGCGAAGCAGCCCGGAGCCACGGAGCCGGCAGGGGACGCAGCGCGGAGAGGACGGGGGAAGGGGGCAGGGAGGCTCCGCCAAAGTTGCACTAACGGGGGAAGCGGGCGAGCTACCGGGACCACCGCCGCGCCGCGCCGCGCCTCGCACAGCCCCGCGGAGGACGCGGGCCCCTACCTGGGCTGGGCGGCCACGGCCACGTCGCGCAGCCTCTCCCCGGTCCCGCTCAGCGGCCGCGCCGCGCAGGCTGCCCCGGCCCGCCCGCCGGCGACGGAGCAGGAAGCCGAGCGCCGCCGCCGCTGCACAGGCTGAGGCTGAGGAAGACGCCGAGGCGTCGCGCCCGCCCCCTGCCGGTGGCGGACTGGGGCCGCATGGCACCGCCCCACTGCCGCGCCCCAGGACCGAGAGGGGCAGGTGGTTTGGGAAGCGAGGTGCTGCCCGTCAGGGGGCGAGGCTGACCGTCCCCACAAGCCCTGCAGACTGTCCCTACAAGCACTGCTGCCCGTCCCCACAGGGCAGGCTCCTGCGGCAGCCCAGAAAGGTCTCCTCAGGGGGCCAGCGTGGTGAGGCCGAGGCTGCTAGGAGCCAAACCTAGGGCGTGCTTTGGAGTCACATGTCCCATGAGGAGATTTGGAACAGAGAAACCCTAGCTGGTGTGTTGTGGACCATTTTGCATATGCTCAACTCTTCTTGACTACAACGTTTTGGATAATTCAGTGAAATTCTGTATTCAAAAAAAAAAAAAAAAAAAAAAAAAAAAAAATCCCTTACATCTGTACACCCACAGACATGAATTTACAAGACCAAGTGAAGAAAATGTGTTAGGCACATCTGAAATATCAGCCCAGTGACACAGTCTAGGAGAGAACAGGGAACAGTCTGGATGGCTGTTTTCCTCTCTGTCCCAAAGCAAACACAGTAATCAGATCTTCTGAGATGGAGTCATGGAATCACAGAATCACAGAACAGCTTAGGTTGGAAAGGATCTTAAAGATCATCTACTTCCACCCCCCTGCCATGGGCAAGGATGCCACCCACTATATCAAGTTGCCCAGGGACTCATCCAAACTTGTCTTGAACACTTCCAGGGATGACAACTTCTCCTGTCAACCTGTTCCAGTGCCTCACCACCCTCTGAGATAAGACATTCCTTCTAACATCTAACCTAAATCTTTAGTTTAAACCACTTTTTTAGTTTAAAACCACCCCCCCCCCCCCTTGTCCTGTCATTATCTGCCCAAGCAAAATGTTGCTCTCCGTCTTTTCATAAGACCCCTTTAAGTACTGAAAAGCTGCAATGAGGTCTTCCTGTATTGGAAAGATGTTATAAGGTCACCCTAAAACCTTCTTTCCTCTAGACTGAACAGTCCCAGCTTTCTCAGCCTTCCTTCATAGGAGAGCTGCTCCAGCCCTCTGATCATCTTCATGGCCCTCCTCTGGACCCACTCTAACAGCTCCACATCCTTCTTGTGCTGGTGACCCCAGACCTAGATGCAGCACTCCAAACAGGGCCTCACAGTGGCAGAGCAGAGGGTGACAATCCCCTCCCTCTACCTGCTGGCTCCACTCCTCTGTTGATGCAGCCCAGTTGGCCTTCTGGGCCGCAAGCATGCACTGCTGGCTCATGCTGAGCTTTTTGTCCACCACAACCCCCAAGTCCTTCTCTGTGGGGCTGCTCTCAATGAATTCTTCCCCCAGTCCGTGCTCATGTCTGGGATTGCCCCGACCCAGGTGCATCATCTTGCAAGACTTGATGAATCTCTTTAGGTTCGCGTGGGCCCACTTCTCAAGCCTGTCCAGGTCCCTTTGGATGGCATCCCTTCCTTCTGTTGTATTGACCGCACCACTCAGCTTGGTGTCATCTGCAAACTTACTGAGGGTGCACTCAATCCCACTGTCTCTGTCGTTGATAAAGATACTTAACAGTGTTCATCTCAAGACAGACCACTGTGGGACACCACTCCTCACCAGCCTCCACTTGGATATAGAGACATTGACCACCACTCTCTGGGCGTGGCCTTCAAGTCAACTCTTTATCCACTGAATGGTCCACCCATCAAATCCATGTCTCTCCAATTTGGAGGTCAGGATGTCAAGTGGGACCAAAGTGGGACCATGTCAAAGGACTTACAGAAGTCCAGGTAGATGACATCAGTCAGTCTTCCCTTATCAACTGATGCAGTCACTCCATCATAGAAGGCCATGTGTTGGGTCTGTCTGAGCTGGAGTCACCTTTTCCCTACAGCAGCCTACACAGTGCTGTACTCTGCACTCGTAGCTGGAACAGCACTGATATCACTCCAGTGTTGTGTCTATTGCTGCATAGTGCTGGCACAGCATCAGGACTCCTTCCAAGCCCCCAAGAGCCAGCAGGCTGGGGGTGGGCAAGTGATGGGGAGGGGACATTGCTGGGGCAGCTGACCTAAACCAACCAAAGGGATATTCCATAACACCTGATGTCACACTCCGCAATAAAAGGGGGGGGGGCTCTCGTGGGGGAGGGGGCTGTTCCTCCTGAACAACCACTACGCGTTTGGGGCCCTGCTTCCCAGGACGTGGCCGAACACCGCTCGCTGATGGGAAGTAGAGAATAATTTTTCCTCTCTCTGTGCTTCCACGCGGACTGATTGCTTCTTTTGTCTCTGTTTTTTTTCCTCCCATTCCCTTTCCCTTTAATTAAACCTTTCTTATCTCAAACCTCGAGTTCTCTGTGTTGTATTTTCTCCCCCTTCCTCTTTGAGGAGAGGGGGAGTGAGAGAGCGGTTGTGGTGGAGCTCGGCTGCCCACCTGAGTAAAACCACCACAGGCCACTAGACTGGTCAGGCACAATTTGCCCTTGGTGAAGCTGCTGCTGGCTGTTTCAGATCACCTCCTTGTCTTGCATGTGCCTTGACATTGCTTCCAGGAGGATCTGTTCCATGATCTTGCCAGGCACAGAGGTGAGGCTCACCAGTTTGTACTTCCCTGGGTCCTCCTTTCTACCCTTTTAAAAATGGGAGTCATGTTTCCCTTTTGTTCAGTCACTGTGGACTTCACTTTATTGCCAGGAATTCTCATATATGGTGGAGAGTGGCCTAGCAACTACATCAGCCAGTTCCCTCAGGACCCTGGGATGCATGTCATCAGGCCCCATAGACTTGTACTTGTTCAATTTCATCAGGTGGTCTCGAAACTGTTCTTCACTTAGAGTGGGAGGGACTTTGCTCCCCCAGCCCTCATGTACAGGCTCAGGGAAATGAGAGACATGAGAAGCCTGACTGGCAGCACAGACTGAAGCAAAGAAGTTGTTGAGTATCTCAGCCTTCTCCATATCTGTCATTACCAGTTCTCCTTTCCCATATATCAGAAGGAGAGACACCTTCCACCAGACCAGGTTGCTTAAAGCTCCATCCAGCCTGGCCTTGAACAGCTCCATGGGCAGGGCATCCACAGGTTCTCTGGACAACCTGTTCCACTACCTCACCACCCTTATCCATCATGTAAAAATTCTTCCTTATATCCAATACAAATCTACCCCATTTTGGTTTAAAATCATTGTTCCTTGTCCTATCACTACAGGGCTTGGTAAAAAGTCTATCTTTCTTATAAGCCCCCTTAATATATTGAAAGGCTGCAGTAAGGTCTCCCTGGAAAATTATGATAAATCCAAATTTAATGTTATAGAACAGAAAATGTATTTTCTGCTTTAAAAAACAAAACAAACAAACAAACAAAAAAAACTGTTAAAATCCTCTGATCAGTAGGACAGACAGAGCTGATCTAACTGAGTTATTTCAAAAGAAGAAAAGGTAAATTCCTTTATCTGTCCTTAGCTATGCTCTTTGGCTGCTGTTTCTTTTTCATTTTCTGTTTCTCTTTCTTTTTCTTTTGGTGCTGGTCTTCAGGCCCCATCACGAGCTGTTAGAGGCAAGGAGATAACGCTGGCAGGACACTAACTGCTTTATTTTCTGGAATAAGATTTCTGTTGATGTAACTCCCTCAGCTGGACTGTTGCTGCGGTGTGTATAGAAAGTGCTCAGGCAGCAGATAGGCAGACTCAATTACATTATTGTCAAACCACAAGGAGAGCACTTTTACAAAATCAGTGTGGTACTTCTCTTCTTTGTAGAGAACAGAGCCTCAGCTAAAATATAAGGCATATCACACATCATCAAAGTTAGGTAGACAAAAGGACATTTCTGTGTCTTATTTTAACCACCTCTGGTCAATATATCTTTCTTTTAACAGGTTTCAAATAACATACTTTGATACCAACTGCTCCTTGGTACAGGATGGTTGTTTGAATATCAGCCAAGTAATTTCTTCAGTAAATTCTCGTAATCCATTGAAGTTTCAGTCATGCAGTAATCTCAAAATGAGCAAAGAAATACCCAGTGGGTGGAACAGTGCTCAAGAAAATGAGGACTTTATAGGTTTTATTTCTAAATGTTTTAAATAGATATATCTTAATTTGCCTGTTCTTTCAGTGTTTGATATATGAAATCCCACCATGTTCCCCTGACTAAATATTAGGTGGCACTGTCTGCATAGCAGACTCCTGAAGTCACCATGTTAAAGGAGATTGGATCCTCTGATAAGTTAATGTTTGCAGTAGGAAGAATCATGCTAAAAAGATAACGTAAATAGCAGTATGAACTTATCAAAAGAATTTTATAAGCACAATAATCAACACCTCTAACTACATCTTTATCATGGTCAAATAAATAGGACTTGAGAATGGTCGTGATTAAAGAACAGTAATTATCTACCTGACTGGAAAGGTGTCACAACTCACAGAAGGTGGAGAGTCACAGTCTTGTTGTTCAGCAGAAATATGTCAGCTGGCAGGAGCCCAAAGAGGAGAGATTATTCCAGACCCCACAGTGTCTCAGGGAGGCTCTGAGTACAAGTGTCTGTGGATGTGGTTACATGAAACTTAGGTTGCTTCATGCACAGCGTTGTGATGAACTGAAGGTAGGCTGCTGTTAATGACTCATTACTGAAGAATCACAATCCCTCACTGGTAAATCAAACCAGCAGCTGAACGTACTGATCTTACAAATGCAGCCTGTGCATGAATGCTTTATATGATTTGGTGTAGAAAAAAAGTGCCTCTACATTCAGCTTGTTACCACAACTACTGGCATTAGGGGGTGATTTTTAAGTAGCACATGACCATGATTTGATTCTAGTGAGATGTTCTGGGCATGTACAAGCATCACTGTGCCAGAGATACCATTCCTACTTATCAACAAAGCTTCTGCATGAATATTAGAGGAACTTGTGCCAGGATTAAGCAACAGTAACTCTCATTTATGAATTAGGCTGAAAGAAATTTGCTTTCATGGTTTATACTGCTAATCTAATCAAGCCTCTGTTGTATATTGGTTCTGATACAATTTTGCTGGTGTTTATGATTTATATATATATATATATATGATTTATTACATTTTCATTTTTTTTTTCTTTTTTCCTAATTTGCCTGATAATAAAATAGCTGTGGCCATTAAGTACAAATAAGGTCTATACCTACAAGGGTTTATTTTGTTTTTTATTATTGTCTGTGGTAAATTAACCATTTTTTGCTCCTGTAGATTGAGAAATTCATTTATAGCAGGGTTACAAAAGCAAACACATTTCATAGCCACATAGGAGGTTCTAAATGCTACAATTTTTAAGATCCACAATGCTTATATATATTAAAAACTATAAAACAACAAAATATCTTCTTTTTATAATTTAAATGTTAAAGGGGAAAACAACAACAACAAAAAACAACCAACCAAACAGCAACAAAACAGAACAAAAAAACCCAACAGCTATACTCTAAATATTTATTTTGCAAATGTCAGAAAGTAAGATGTCTTAAGAATTTGGGTACATTGGGGCTGAACAAAGATGAATTTGGTGGCCTGAACTGAAACTCATATCTCTGATGAATTTCTTTGCTAACATATCTGGTCTTGCATTTACTTTCTTGCATCTCTGTTAGCTGCTAATTTTTACTAAAAGAAATTATACCATTGCACTGTGTTTTGTTTTGTTTTAGGAAAATGAAGATGTTGCCTTCATGTAATTACAGAAAGGTTAAGCAACACGTCTTATTTAGCACCTTAAGGCTAATGGGGATAAATGGAAACAAGGTAAAATACAAAAGCAAAACATTTGAGTTTCTTTGTCTTCAGGCTGTTGCTTGTTGCCTCTGGCAGTAGATGTTCTACTAATCCTTCATCAGTCTTGATTCTCTGTTCTGGTATGAAGGCAGTTCCTGGTGGCTTCTTAAATGTACATTTTACTGTAAGCTTAAACTTTACATTTATGTGCTATAAAACTGATACTTCTGCCTTAGCTGATCTTTCCAAGCAGTTCTGAATGAGCCAACCTTGGACTGCTCTCTGGAGCTTGGAATATCTGTGGCAAAATGTTACTTTTCTTAACACAGGAGCATGATCATAGGAAACACTTATTTTCACATCTGATAAAATCAGAATAACGGCGCAGTCTTAAATAAATAAGATGGACACCCTAGACAATCTTTTAAATGTTGGGGGTGGGTGAGGGGGGTGGAAGGGGAGTGGAAGAAGAACAAGAAAGCTATGCAGAGAATGCTCCAGGCAGTTTGTCTTGAAGCAACTGGAAAATGTGATTTTCACTAACTTGTGAGTCACTTAACTATAAACAGAAATTAAAAAGCACAACATGAAGCCCTCTCCTCTCCTCTCCTCTCCTCTCCTCTCCTCTCCTCTCCTCTCCTCTCCTCTCCTCTCCTCTCCTCTCCTCTCCTCTCCTCTCCTCTCCTCTCCTCTCCTCTCCTCTCCTCTCCTCTCCTCTCCTCTCCTCTCCTCTCCTCTCCTCTCCTCTCCTCTCCTCTCCTCTCCTCTCCTCTCCTCTCCTCTCCTCTCCTCTCCTCTCCTCTTTCCTGCCTCTTACAAACAGACATGAACAAATATGGAAAAATCTTCCTTAAAACAATGTTTTCTTAGCTTTCTAGCTGCCATTGAGTTTCCTGTAAAAATCTGAGTCTAGAGGATGGATTTGAACATCTCCAAAATTGCTCTTGCCACTGATGCATTAATTGTGATCAATATATCACATCCCCATTTTTTCTGTAATAAGTCAAAATAACTCCATGTCCAAGCATTCCCAAAGTTTCAGAGGAAATGTGGATGTAATTGAGCAAAATTCCACTGGAGTCAATATCATTGCAACTGTTTAAATAATGTCACATTTAGACCACAGGGTTTCTTATTTCATTTTCTTCCCTGTGAGTGCATCTAGTGTTATTTAACTATTCTACATAGACAACAGTAGAGACCAAAGTCTTCTGTAAATTATATCTATAGGATAAGGTAAGGGAAACTTCCTGTGCTGTTTGTTAAAGTACCTCAAACATTACAAGAGCTACTCCTTGTATGTGATGACTTATTAACTTATGAAATACAATGTTGTGAAATCAGCCAGTTTGGTGTCAGCAAAAAAAGGATATCCTGTCATTTAGACAGACGATGTGGAAGGTGGTCATTTTTGTGGTCATATGAGACTCATAAATGTTTGTCTTGATGTCTGGTACATAGGTTATTAGTGCAGTTGCAGTGAAATACTGCTGACTTGAGGTCTTAGAATCAGTGTATAATGAGCTGCAGAAGCATGTGAAATGTTCGTGTGGTGTTAAAGAGAAAAATTGAAAACTTTTGTAACACCTCCAATGTGCGGATGTGGAGATCTTGTGGTTCCTGCCTACAACATTATCAAATCTTATCAGTCTCCTGAAGAGCTTTAGAAGTCCTAAAAAAGCACTACCCCCATTTTAGATGAGTAGCATCTGAGGAACACTGCAGACTGAGATTGTACCCATTCAGATCAAGAACAAGCATCACCAGTTGGAAATTGTAGATGTCTTGAGAGACACATTACAGATGGTATTCACGAGTTGCACCATGAAAGGTCATGACCTGCACTGAACTTCTTGCATTAGTATCATTTTCCACACAATGAAACTCCTCCATCTACAACTCTTCCTCAGAGCAAGAATATAAAGTTTGCCTCTAAGTTTATAATGATTTATTTCAGCAAGCTACTGTTTCTGTGTGTTTGTTTTTGTTTTGTTTTGTGTGTTTTTTTTTTGTTGTTGTTGTTTGTTTTGTTTTGTTTTGTTTTGTTTTAATACTGTTCTGTATTTTCCTTTTTTTTTTTTTTTTTTCCCTACGGTCACCTTATTTAAGTATTTGATGCTCACTCCTTTATTCAAATTTGATATTTGTACAGTAAGAGGTTTTTAGTTCATATGAATCATTAATAATAAAATGCTGAGAAAGGTGCCATAGTCAGAAAATGAATGAGAAGCTAATAGCATGCTTTACCAATGCAGTAGAATTGCATTCTAAGAGCAGGTGAATGACACATGCCTTTATACTGGTTTAATGTAAAAGATTTTTAAACCCACATTTGAAGATCATAACAGCCACTGCTCTTCCATCACCCACCAACCTAGTCATCTCTTTGTAGAAGGCAATCAGATTTGTCAGACATGATTTTCCCCTTCCTAAATCCAGGCTGGCTGCTTTCAGTTATCTGTTGCCCTTCTTATGTGACATTTGCTTTCTACCAGTTCTCAGAAACCTCCCCTGATGACCATGACATTTCAAAGATTATCAAAAGTGGCCTCACACTGACATTTGCCAGCTACCTTGGCAATTGTGGATGCTTCCTATCAGGTCCCATTGACTTGTTCAATTTGTTTATATATTCCCTACCTGGATCTTTCTCTAATGAGGATAAGCCTTCCTTGCTTAAGACATTTTCACTTGCCGCAGGGGCCTGGCCTTTTCTGCCCAGGTCCTCTGTGTCGTTCAGCAGTGGAGCCACATTTTCCCTAACCTCCCTTTTGCTGCCATTGTACCTGCAGAACCCTTTCTTGTTTCCTTTCATATCTCTCATGACATTCAGCTCCAGATGGGCTTTGACTTTCCTGACCCCATCCCTGCACATTAGTGTAGTGTCTCTGTATTGCTGTCAGGTCACCTGTCTGATTTCTTTTTACATTTGAGTTTTATCAGGTGTTCCTTACTCATTCATGTTGCCTCCTTCTGCTGCCTTTACTTGATTTCCTGCTCATTGAAGTGTGCCATTCTTCAGTTTGGAGAAGGTGATCCTTGGAAATGAATCGGTTTTCCATGTCCCCTCTTCTCTCTAGGGCTGTCTGCTACTGGAGTCTTCCAAACAGATCCCTGTACAAGCAGACGTCTCTTCTCACAGAGTACATTGCAATCATGCCTTTTTCTGTTTCCTACCTCTCACGTTCCTGAACTCCACCATATCATGGTCATTGCAGACGGCTACCCATGACCTTTAATCCTTGACCAGTTCTTCGTTATTTGTGAGTATTAAGGCCAGTGAAGTACCTCCTCTTGTTGGCTCCTCGATTACCTCTGTCAGGACATTATGATCATTGCATTCCAGAAACTTCCTGGGGTTGCTTATGCCCTGCAGTTTTGGCCTTCCAGCAGATACCAGGGTGGTTGAAGTCCCCCATGAGTACCCAGGCCTGCTAACATGATACTTTTCCCAGATTTTTGAAGAAGGCCCCACCTAATGCTTGTTTAGGGGGTCTGTAGTAGACACCCACCACAACATCACACATTTCTCTTCCTATTAGTCCTCACCCATAACTTCTCAATCAGCTCCTGCCTGTCCCGAGGCAGAGCTCCACACATTCACATTGCTCTCTCACACAAAAGGCATTTCCTCTTCTCCTTCTCAGATTGTTCTTGCTAAATTTCCTGTGTCCATCTCTAGCAGCCTCTTTGGTGTGTGAGCTATCCCACCACATCACTGAGATCCCAGTGAGATATTGTAGCCCTGCAACTGTGTTCAGTTCTCTGATTCCTCCTGCTGGTTCTCCATTCTGTATGCATAGATGTACAGATCCTTCAGATGTGCACCTCGTCATGGTGATATTCCAGAAAATTTATGTGAGCTTTCCCCACAATATCATGCTGTTGGTACTTCCTTATTTATGGGCATTTGCTTAAGTGGGCCCTATCAGCTTGTTCTGTTGATTACAGGGTTTCTTGTCCACATCATCCTGCACCATTTGTTTGCCAGGTTGGTCCACCACTTCCTTATTTGATTGTGGGTCATCATCTCCCTCCTTTGTCATTTCTAGTTTAAAGCTCTCCTCACCAGGTTGGCCAACCAGTTGGCACGGTGACTTTTGCCCCACTTTGTCAGGTGGATCCTGTCTCTCCCTAGCAGTAATTGACCCTCAGAGAGGGTCCCATAGTCATAAAAAAACAAATCCCTGTTCTTGATGCCAGCTGCTCAGGCAGCTGGTGATCTGCAGTATCTTTCAGCCCCTCCTCAAACCTTTCCTTTCTCTTTCTCCTTGACATGATCAAGGAGAAAACCACATCACCCTCCTTGACCTTCACAACCAGTGCCATGTAGTTATGCTTGATATGCTCAGTGCTTTTACCTGGCAAAATCATTGCTGTTCATATGGATGAGCAGCAGAGTATAAAAGTCTAAGGGACCCAAAAGTCTCAATAGCACTTCTTCAGAATCTCAGATTCAAGCCCTGTTAAGCAACTCCCCTTAGCCAGCAGGTGAAGTCATCCATGAGGACCCACAGCAGGGAGTCTCCCTGTACTATGGCTTCCCACTTCCCCCACGTGTTGCTGTGGGGTCATGCTCTGCTGGCACCAGCACTTTGCTGGACAGAGCTCACAGGAAGAATTTTCCTCCTGTTGCCAGAAGTCACAAGCCCCCAGCCTTCATCATCATTTTTTTCCTCCCACCTGTGTAACTGCATGAGAAATGCGCTCTGTTTTTCATGACATAACTTAAATAATGAGAGTGTAATTGATGGACAGTCTCTCCATGTCCTCCCACACCTTAGTGCTTAATCAAGATACTGCCTGTCTTCCCAATGTATGAACAATCATCAGTAATTGATATGTCTATGCTTTTCTGGTGGAAAGGAAAGAATCCCATCTGGTGAACAAACCTTCAGAGTGATAGGCAAAATGACAGGGCAGGTCAGCCTAGAGGATAGAGCCTGTACTAGGTTAGGCCCTTAGGTTCTACTATAATAAAAAACATTAGATCTTATGTATCCAGAAGTAGAAAGCAGCCTCTGTAATTATGGATTCTCTGAGCTCACATAGACATGTCATCAGCATGGAATGACCTGACCCCATCCTTCTGAGCCTCTAATGATGAGTAAGTTAAAAAATGCAGCAACATTGTTGATCACTCTATCCCTGCTGCTGTGCTTGGCTAGACCACAGAAAAGAAATGGCATCCTTCACTGTATATTAACAGACATATCCCCAAAGAAGGGATTGACAGCCTAGCTCCAACCACAAAGTATGGCCGAACTGGTAATAGGCATCTGACTGGCTTTGAAAGTGAAAAAGAGAAGTTGGACGGCAAACACGCCTTGTTTCTGTTGAAAGCATATCCAAATGCAACTGGTTTCAGGCCAAACGCATTTATCCAGAGACCAGACTAAGCTGCAGCATTGCCCAGCCTAGAAACAGAATGAATCAGAACTGTGAGAACTTCTGGAATGACTTGGAAGGTGTCAGCTCCTCTGTTAATCCCTGTGCCCTTTGATACTGTTCTCTTGCAACCTTCCTGCTGTTATTGTGCCTATACCAATCTCACTGCTACTGCGGAGAGTCTCAAAGTAGCACAGCAACTTTAGCAGTGAAATGCAATCAGGCTCTGGCTCTGCCTACAGCTAACGAACTCCTGTCTCAAAAGTTCTTCACAGTCCAGCTGGGGCAAAGGTTCAGCCTTGCTCAACAATGAATCAAATGTAGCAGGGAGTTTCTGTTCATCTGGTGATAAGCATAGAGGTTTTCTGAGCTCTGGAGTTTAGGAGGGAAAAAAAAATCTCATTGATTACTTCCTCCTAACTGTAGAGTTGACACAACCACTGAAAGTCAGATGTTTTTGAAGGAAGCTTACCTCAGTAGTCAAAGTAATATCGTATGAGAAGCAGCTCATTTTAACAACCATCTAATTAAAGCAAGATACACTGTCAGAACTGACATCTCTCTTTTTGCAGCTGAGCACTCACTCTTTATACATCAGCACTTTTAACTGTCTCTCATGCTGCTGAATTCAATACTTTAAGAACCCAATACCACAGATTTTCTGACAAAAGAACAATATACCTTTCAGTAATTTTTAAAAATACATATTCCCACAGTGTGATAACTATGGATATCTTAAATTTTAGTTCAAATAATGGCATTGGGAGAATACTTACTCTGTTTCAAAGTTGTGTTCAAAGTGTTTATAGGAAAGAAAGAACTCATGATGCACAGGAAGATGCAGTTTCTAAGTAATTCATGGAAGGCACCCACTGATGCCAGGGGTTTTCCTAGTCTCCTTTTTCTGCATCTGTGAACACAGTTTGTTAGGCTTGTATTCATGTCTCAACCTAATGCTGGTCTGTGGTTGTCCAGACAGCTAAATCTCCTCCCCTTGAAAAGCAGTGTCCCACCTTCCCAAGGGAAGCCAGCAAACAGGCACGAACCTCTTTCTCCGTTAGGCCTCTGTGGAGGCTGCACCCTGTGTGGCCTATAGACCTTTAGTCTGTATCTCTGCAGGGAATTTCGCTAGTTATAAAGACGTGTCTGTACTTGTGCTTGCCTATAGAAGTGCACAAAATGGCTCATGCTTCTTAAATAAAGTATTAACAGCTGCTTCTAGCAACACTCCCAGAACACAAGACAGCAATTTCATTATTTGTATTTACCTGAATGTGTTTTTTGTTTTCTTTTCTTTTTACAATACAGCTTGTCAAAAGGAAAGTCTGTTCAGTGCTTTTTAAAAAAATAATCTAGCCAAGATTTGAATCCTAAATTGTTATTACTTGGAATCAGTATGTTATCCTGCAAATGGAAACAGAATGAAATGAAAGGAAGGGAAAATACTGGAGGAGTGAGAGGCTGTTACGCTGTTGCACAGTTAGTTTCTAGACAGGACATATTGAGGCTAAAATCACTTGATTTACATTAGATAGAAGTGTTACTGTAACAGATTTGTGTTATAAAGCATCTTTTTTGATGTACTTTCGTTAAAGTACTACATTTCTCTTAATGCATTGAAGATATTTCCCCTTTATGCTATTTTAAATTATCCCCGAATAATTTCCTTTTAGAACACTCTAAAACTGTTACTGGTAGATCAGATGAAGTCACACATAGTTTTTCATAGAATATTAAGAAAAAGGTGGGAGGGATGTTTAGTGGCCACCTAACCTATCTTTCTACTTTCCAGCAGAATCTGGACAGAACCTTTCTGTCACTTCGTATTTGTATTCTCATCATCCAGTGATGGAGATTCTACAGTTTCTTGAAGTGATCTATACCATTACTTGCCAATGCTTATGTGAATGCCTAACCTAAACCTTCCTTGCTGTAGTACAATTTCTTCCTCTCATCCACAGTCACAACAAAGAACTATGTACATCCTTTACCTTTGCTATTAGGCTTTTTTTTTTTTTTTTTTTTTTTTTTTTTTCTCTCAGTCTCCCCTAAACTAAATAATTCCACTTCCTCTAATCCTTGTTCACAACTCATGTCTCCTCATGGAGGAGACTTTCAGTCTCCTGCAGTTTACAGTTTCTTTGAAACATTGTGCCCAAACCTGGCCACAACACTTCTATTTAGGCATTACCAACACATGATTATTTATGGCACACAGTATTCTTACATGATGCTTTTTTCCATCTTTGCCACAGAAGTCTTGTTGACTGACACTAGGCTGTAGCTGTGTACAATCCCTACATCCTAAGGTCTTTGCAGGCTTTTGCATATTGGTTTTATCTGTTTATTTAATAATGAGATATCCCACTATCAGAGAAGCCTTAGTTAAAGTAGTGAGCTGTACCAGAACCAGGACAAACCACTGGGGATAGCCCATCACTAAGGGATTTTGGTGTTATACAATCGACTGCAGCTTTTTCTGTCAGTGTCACACTCATGTCATGTCAGTTTAATCTTGTACAAGATTGCTCATGAAAATTCCATGAAAGACAGAGAACAAAATGCCACAAACATCAAGGTATATGACTTCCATTGCCTTTCTCCTATCCACATGACCAGTACTGAATTTATGTGTCACGGGCCTGGTAGCAGGGGGGCTGCAGGGGTGGCCTCTGTGAGCGGAGCCCAGCAGCTGTCCCACGTCAGATCAGAGCCATCTCCAGATGGCTCCAAAAGGGACCTGCTGCTGGCCAGAGCCGAGCCAGGGAGTGATGCTGGGTGGGCCTCTGTGAGAGCAGATTTAAGAAAGGGGAAAGAAACTGCTGCACAACAGCAGCTGGGGGAGTGAGGAGTGAGAACCAGCTCTGCAGACCCCCAGGTCAATGTAGAAGGGAGGGCAGGAGGTTCTCCAGGCACGCAGTAGCAGTTCCCCTGCAGCCTGTGGAGAGGCCCCTGGTGGAGCAGGCTGTCCCCCTGCAGCCCATGGGTCCCACATGGAGCAGATCTCCACGCTGCAGCCTCCCATGGGTGGAGGAGCCCCCGGTGGAGCAGGTGGCTGTGGCCTGGAGGAGGCTGCGGCCCATGGAGAGCCCCCGCAGGAGCTAGGCCCCGGGCCAGAGCTGCAGCCCGTGGAGAGGAGCCCACGCAGGAGCAGGGGGTCTGGGGGGACCTGCTGCCTGTGGGGTACCCGTGCTGGAGTAGTTTGCTCCTGGGGGATGGACCCTGTGGTACCGAGCCATGTGGGAGCAGTGCTTGAAATGCTGCTGCCTATGGGAAGCCCCTGCAGATCAGTTCAGGAAGGACAGCATCCCGAGAGACCCCACAGGGAGCAGGACAGAGAGTGACCAT
The DNA here is from genome assembly GCF_009819795.1 of Aythya fuligula. Classification (NCBI taxonomy): domain Eukaryota; kingdom Metazoa; phylum Chordata; class Aves; order Anseriformes; family Anatidae; genus Aythya; species Aythya fuligula. Next base: position 24,516,772 of record NC_045559.1, on the reverse strand, counting down.
GAAGGAGCAGCAGAGATGAAGCATCAGGGACTGACCGCAACCCACATTCCCCGTTCCCCTGCACCGCCTGAGTGGAGAAGGCAGAAGAGGGTGGATGGGGGGAAGTCCACTAGTGATAGGCAATAAATTATATTAATGTCCCTTACTCTGTTTTGCCTATGACAGCAATTGGTGAGTGATCTCCCTGCCATTACCTCAGCCCGTGAGCTTTTTTTTCCACCATATTTTCTCCCCCTGTTCTTTTGAGGAGGGGAAGTGAGAACGTGGTGTGGTGGAGCTCAGCTGCCCATCAGTGTTAAACCACAACACCTGTTACTTTAGTTAGGTTATTCATATGAACAACTTTATTCTCCCTTAGTATGATAGGGCCTCTGATGATTATATGGAGATGTTTGGTCTCCATGGCATTTGAAGTAATATTGCTCCTGCATTAATAGAACCTTCATTGACTTCACAGCAGCTAGGAGATCTCTGTCCACCTAACCTCAATACAGATTTTGGATTACAAAATGATTTTTATTTGCATGTTATTATTTTTTATTTTAAATAACCAAAAAGTCTTGCACTTTCTGAAGCTGCTTATTGAGGACTAGATTTTATTTCTTGTAGCACCATTATAATTTCTGTGCATGTGAACACAAACTGCTTACAGAAATATATACTGGGCTTTCCACAGGAAATCTTCTCTTCCTGTGCTTAAGATTAATCCGGTATTAATGTGCATCTTTAAGCAGAAACAAGCCTCTAGTACAATTAATTGTGCATGGGCTCTTCTGAAGTTAAGGGCAATTACAGAAGTAAACAAAATGTAGCAATAGAGAGCAATTATCTTTTAGTAGCATTGTGCTTCACTTGACACAATTTCTCTATAACAGAGGCTTGAATGATTAAAATGGAACTTAAATTTCAGCCAAAGAGAGAGGTTCCTGGAGTAAAACCTCAGAACTAAATGTCAGAGTGTTTAGAGTGCTTTGCTTATTAATCTGATTCTACCAAACCATGTGGGAGTAAAGTAAATAAATAAACAAAATCCATGAAATAGCTTTATCTACTTCCAGCAGCAAACAATCTGGCTAGAAAATTTCTGATGAAACATTTTCTCATCAGGATATGCCATTCATTGAAATCAAAATGTTCCACAGGAGAATTTCCATTTTTGACCAATTTCCAATGGAATCCAGGCAGGTTTCCAAGACAACAGAGCCTGCCAGTTTGTGTGTCTGTCTTCTCAACAGCCCTTCTGGCTGGTGCCAGGGGATCTTGGGCTTACAGATTCCTTGGCTTTGGGGCTGATGGAGTGCTGAGAGCTGGGAAGGAAGGATCCTCCAGTTTCTGGCATCTTGGCAATCCCAGTTCCCCAGACGTGCAGGGTGCAAAGCTGACAGTCTGCCCCAGAGCTGAGGCACCATGCCATGAAAAGTCTCAACACTCCTTGGTTTCATTCCAAATTTTGAAATATTAAAGTCTTCCACTGGGGAAAAAAAATAAAAATATATTTATTCGTGTTGCTCTTAATTCCTGAACACAGACTAATTCTGCAAGAGAGTGCTCATTCTACACATGGATGTATAAATGATAAAGGTTATGCTTGAACATAAGACAAGACAGTAATGCCCATGGTGATGTATTGACATACCCTTGCTACTATTAATATTTTCTTAATAGTTCTTAACAAACAACTGATTAGTTCTTCTAATATATCCTTTAGGTAATAATAACTAATACTCCATTTTAACAGGTAGAAAGCTGACGTCATTGGTTTTCTCCAAACCACAAAACATAATCAGTGTCATCAGGCTCAGTAGACCATAATATTCTTAAAATTCTTAAATTCTAAGTTAACATAAAGTATTAAAGTATCTATTTTTCTTTTTTCTTTGATTTTTTTTTTTTTCTTTTTCCTGCCTTGGACAAATAATCTAGTTTTGTCTTCAGGCAAGGAAAACAATACCTTTCTTGCCCTTTCTTTTTACTTCTCACATCACAGTCTTACAACTAAGGGACTTACTGCTCTTACAGCTCAGCTCACAGAGGGGTGTGTGTGCGTGTTTCTTCTCCATTTCTGTGTATCAGCACTGACTTTGTATCCAACTTAGCATATCATGGTAACGTGACCCTATGCAGTGATTCTGATGTTGGCTTGGGGATGTGTGGAAAAAGGATGGTAGGAAAATGTTACGGAGGCAGTACTGACTTTAGAACCACATCATATTTTTCCAAAAAGGGTACTTGCTATTCATGTTGTTCGTGGTTATTTGGCATTCCCACTCAAAAACATTCTGGGAAAAGTTCCAATATCCCTTTCATGATGTGTAATGCCAAATACAGAAAAATATACAAATACTATATGTATATATCATACTACATACTATGTATATACTAAATGTAATGAAAGCTACTAACAACCTGCTAAACTGTGGTAGTGCATGGCACACCAAATAGCAGAATTTCAGTCCAGAAAGACTTGAAAACTTGAGGATCAGGCCAACAGAAACCTCATAAAGTTGTAAGAGGAGAGGTGCAAAGCTCTGCACCTGGAGCAGGGTGAGCTCTGGGGCTCATCCATAACTGGCTGAGCAGCTCCACTGATGAACAGGGCTCATGGTGGGGATCACAGCAGATGCCAAGTTGAATATGATGAGAGGGTTTGAGCACATGATGTATAACTAGCCTAAGGGAATTTGTTCAGCCTGAAGAGAAAGCCAAGAGGGTAATCTAATTGCTTTTTTAACCTGTCTAATGGAGGGTGGCAGGATGAAGGTTAAAGGATAAGACAATCTCCTGAGAAGTGCAGAGCAAATGGAAGGGAGCCCACATTCAAAACTAGCAGCAAGGATGCTTTCAACCAGGTAGACAGACAAGAAGCCCACGGTGAGAGAGGTTAAGCACTGGAGTTCTTATCCTACTAACCCAGCACTGGTGAGCCTGCACCTGAGATGCCATATCCAGGTTAAGTTTCATCAACTCAAAAAGGATGTCAAGAACTAGATAGGATCTATTGCACAGCCAAGGGACAGGGACACTTCAATAATATGTCTTGTAAGAATTCATTGGATTTAAGCTTGTTTACTCTAGAGAAGAGCGTGATCTCGGAGCAGTCAACAACTGCTCAGAGGAGCTGCTAAGACAGCAGATCTGAACTCTTCTCAGTAGTGGCACACAGTTTAAGAAGGGGTGACAGACACAAGATGCCAATTGGGAAGTTCAGACTGGATGCGTTTCTCCAGGAGAATGCCTCATCACAGAAACTGGTCAAACAGAAACACTGTGGAATCTAGACACAGTTATGGCTTAGCAAAAAATGAGGTGACCTGATTTAATGTTGGCTATAATCATGCTTTAAGTGGGAGGATGGACCACCCAACCTCTGTAAGTCCTTTCTAGCCAAAATTTCTGTGATACTGTTTGAATTCTATTTTCTGAAATTCCAACTTAATTAAAATTAAGCACAAATGTCCAGCTGAAACTAAGATGTCTGGAAATTCCTTTACTGCAAAGGAATAAGATATCAAGGCAGGGCAGAACATGAAAACTCTGTTATATTGTACTCATGATTTTTCTTATCTCTTTTTCCTCAAGTGTATAGTACCAATAGTACCAACCACTGTCAAATACCATTATACTAAAGGGACCATTAGACTGACCTATCCATCAAGGAGAGCATCAGTTCTGGATTCCTAAACAAACATATTTGTTTTTTACATTTCTTTTGCCTTCCTATTTAATTCGTTCTTTTGCATTAAAAAAAAAAAAAAAAAAAAAAAAAAGTCAAGAGTATGGAGTTACTTTCACCACTAAAATAACTTGTCCTTATAAAACACTAAACCACTAGCACATTTTGTCAAAATGTAAGAAAATGCCATATATTTAAATTCTGTGAGTCATCACTCCAGTTCAGCATTATTTTCCACTGTATAGATGCAAATCTGACACACACACATGTGCATGTGTGCTCAGAAGCCATGTTGCTTTGTCTCTGGTCTTCACTAGTGGTATTTTGAAAATGGTCTAGAGGATTGAAATTTTAGCTTGTTGTAAATATGAAAGTATGTTTTAGGATAATTCTTAGTATAGTTAAACATTATTTTATTTTATTTTTCCTGGGCTTGTCAATAAGATTATGTCTCACAGGTTCCCTTCCTGAAACATAGCTTCTAATTTACTGGCTATGCAAAAAGTTCCATTCCCCTTGCATCCTGTAAAGAAAACATGACTCTTGAATTTGATTAATATGTAAGTTGTACTTACATAAGATTGAAATACTGATTCTGAGCTGAGAACTCTGTTCTTGTTACAGAAATAGCATAAACAAAAATCAACCATTTTTGTATCAGAGTTGGAGATAATAAAAAGCCCAAATCCCTTCCAATCAACTGTCACAGCCAGTAGACACAGTATGGTCAGATACTGCCTCTGAGGGAGCATGAAATCCTGGTGCTTTGCAACATCCATGAAAGTTGTGCTATGGTTGGTTGCAGTGGAGCAGCATTTCAAGAAGACAGTATTAAATCTCTCCCTTTTAAGACTGTGGGATAGACAAGCCAATTTACCACTCACTTGACTAAAATTGAGAAGTATGTGTATTTCAGAAAGTAAATTAAGCAAAGGGTATGCCTTGTGTAAGGGTAAGTATACATTGGCAAAGATGAGGCATTGGATGGATTCACCTTCAGCTACTTACCTAATACTCTTTGCACTTAATGAATGAGTTTAAATATATCCTTAATTATTTTGCTATAATGCCAAATATACAGCCATATGAAGAACATGGAGGAAATCCCAACTCCTTTGAAGTCATGGCAAATCTCCCATTGCCTTATATTGGCCAGCACCTTGTATGGACATGACTGTGTGAGGCACATGAAATGAAATTTTAACAAATGTGAGCAAGAGTTGCTGGCAGGGTTGGATCTGAGACCAAATTATCTGTTATATAGCAATTAAATTTTATTTCATGCTCAATCAAACATCCAGTCATGTTACGGTATAACAATTACAATGCCATAGATGGGAAAAACAACAAATGGGCAGCAGATGAAAGGGCTGTGTCTGAGCCTATCTCAAAGCTCAGGCTCCTCTTTCTGTCTGTTACAAGCATTCTTAGGCTAACCCACACTCAAGTTTGTTGCCTTAAGGTTGATCCTATTTCCTTCCAAAATAGTGGGGTCTGAATTTTACTCTCACTGACATCAAAGCGAGCAGGTTCACTCCTTCTGTGGATACACTTTCATCTACTGCATTGGAATACTTTGTATTTAATAGGCTATTTTTAAATGAAATTCCAAATGATTAGTTACACAAAACTTCTGGGTGGTTTTCACTCAGTCTGAAATTTATGTGTCATTGGGCTCCTGCTAGTATTTGGTTTGGCTTGCTTTGACAGTTCTCATTTCTCTGTGTGTTGCAGTGCTTTAGAACTCAATTAGTAACTACTCTGGCTCTTGGATAAGATATTCAGTCTTATAATTAGAATCATAAAATCATAAAATGGTTTGGGTTGGAAGGGACCTTAAAGATCACCCAGTTTCAAACCCCCTGCCATGGGCAGGGACACCTCCCACTAGCCAAGTTGCTCAAAGCTCCATGCAGCCTGGCCTTGAACACTTCCAGGGATGGGGCATCTACAGCTTCTCTGGGCAACATGTTCCAGTGCTTCTGAGCACTGGAACTCATCCTCTGAGTAAAGAATTTCTTCCTAATATCCAGTCTAAATCTACCCTCTTTTAGTTTAAAGCCATTTTCCCCTGTCCCATCACTACATTCCCTGACAAAGAGTCCCTCCCCAGATTTCCTGTAGGCCCCCTTTAGGTACTGGAAGGCAGCTGTAAGGTCTCCCTGGAGCCTTCTTTTCTCCAGGCTGACCAACTCCAACTCTCTCAGCCTGTCTCCATAGGAGTGGTGCTCCAGGCCCTTGATCATCTTTGTGGCCCTCCTCTGCACTTGACTAATGAACTAATGTCATTCTTGTGCTGGGGGCCTCAGAGCTGCACACAATGCTCCACGTGCGGTCTCATGAGAGCAGAGTAGAGAGGGAGAATCACCTCCCTCACCCTGATGGTTACACTTCTTTTGATGCAGCCCAGGATATAGTTGACTTTCTGGGCTGCAAGTGGACAATGCCAGCATATATCACTTCTACAGGAGACAAAAAAGAAATGTTGGATACAAGACCAAGAGGAGGATTTAATTTTCTAAAGTCTTCTGCTTCACTCCATTGAGTACCCAACCAGTCAGAAAAACAGAGCTGAAAAGACATTTCAAACAAATTAAATAAGATAATGGTAGATTTGAGCACTGCCCAGAGAAGTCTGAAATACCAATGCAAGATTAGTTATAAACCATGTTCATCATTTCTTGCATGGGTTTCCAGTTCAGTATGTTCCCTCAGACTTTCTATTCACAGTTTAGTTTATACACTAAATATTTTCCTAGCTATTTGAAATACTCTAAGAATCTAAATCAGATTATTTGTGTTGCAAATGTACATCATTTCTCAATTACATTGAGGTCTGGCATTAAGACTGAACTGGAATAATAGCCACATTGGAAAATTAGTCTGTTCTGCCAGGCGTACACATGGTTCCTTTGCCGGTTTTAGCATTAGGCTACTACTTTTATAAACAATCTTCTGAACTACTGCTTTTCTGCCCCTTGTCAAGGATTTTTAAATGTCTGAGAGTCTGCATGTTCACAAATCCAGGACAAGTAGGCACTTTCCACACATTTCTGTGTTCTACACACAGAAGGATATAGGCACATAAGCCTACAGGAACGGAATTAGACATTTATAGCATACAGAGTCCACTATGCAACTGCACGTGCACAGAAAGTATAACACTGGGCTTGGACACTGATTTTTCAGCACTTGCTCTGAAAAATAAGGTGCATGGAAAGAAGATGAGGGTCTCTCTCTGACTTCATTGGCTTCCCTGGGAAACTGTTAATACATGCCTGTAGCATCGCTGGGTTCAGACAACACATGTCCTTTTCCCAAGGCTTCCAGATAGCTTGAAATCAGAGGGTCATAGGACTCACAGATAGAGAAAAAAGTTGGGTGCATTCTGATCTCAGCCTCATATCGGGTAAAGCCTAAAGAAAAACTTCACAATTACAGATTCAGAATTTGTGGCTACGTGTGAAGTTCATTCATCACAACCTACGGCATGACCTCCCCTCAACCTGTCTGGCTGAGATGGACATCTGCTGTCTGATCATCATCTGAATGAATACAGTATGGTGTATGAAGAGACACAGTTGAGGCTACCTGCCTTGCAGACTTAATGGAAAACATGTAGGAAACTTTCTCTGAAGTAGAACGCTGCTTTTAATAAGGACATGGCTTTTTTTATCCCAGAGCTTTGGGAGCTCTCTCATGTAGCACAAAGTAGGGAACAAAATGTAAACTTGCAAATCATGTTCCAGTCCAATAAACCCCAACAAAAAAAAAGCTATACTTCATTGCTGAATGAAGAAAGAAAGACAGCTAGTACAGCAGTAGCTGCTAAAAAAAAAAAAAGTAATTTTGCTTTCTTCATATACAAGGAAACCACCAAACTTACCCACTGAGTAGCTGTACCACATTTGCCACACCTGTACACAGAGATAACACACTGTGCTGTAAGACATAACAATTGCAACATCAGTAGATATTATATTTATTTAATGATTATCTCATAAAGCAAACTATGAAGCAATATCAAATCTACTCTGACTATAGTGGTTTGAGGTGTACAAATCTGTACAGGTACAGGTTTTTCTGCATTGTTTCTCAAAAGTAGTTAAGCCATGGTATAGAGGATGTAAGCTATTCTGATCCCAAGTCTGGGCTGAACTGCCACTGTCAGTTGTGATGGTATTTGTGATGTAAATGCAGTCCCTCACTGACATAACTGGCTTAATTTTCACTTTAAACTGCAGATTAAAAAATGTGTTCAAATGCTATTGTAGCTTTAAGATCTTCAAACTAAGGTCTTGAGAAAAGAAAGATATCTAATTAATGTGTTGAAATTGATTCTTGAAGAAAGGACCATTAATACAATGGTAACAGGTAACAGCATTTAATGCCTTGACATTTCTTATTAAATGTTCAACTGCTGGCAACTGTGTACTTTGCAAACACCTGTGAAAATAAAACCTCCATTTTCAAGAGCACAAGGTTGATACTCATAAAATGAAGAGAAACATTATAAAGTTGTCACGTGACTTGTTTGCTCTAAGAGGAGATTCAAGATTTTTTTTTTTTTCATATTTATTTGAATGCATATTTTCTTTGGAAGACAAAAGCTTACAGATTCACGGGAATAAGTACATTTAATTCACAATCTGGTACTTTCATGATTGCATAGAAAATGCTCCTTTCCTATTTTTAAAGGAGACTATTTTTGAAATGGTGATTAAAATAAAGAAAACAGGTGAAAAGATGGAGAACTTCAAATAAATAACAACACTGTTCCCCTTTGTACCCAGCCGCAATATAATTTATTTTGCAATAGGAAACATCTGAGTTATTTTGCTCTTGAGAGCTAAAAGTTGGTGTTGATCTAAGTCTCCATAGGAATTTTACCCTGACAAGTAGATGCAGCTAGATGCAAATTAATAATTATTTCTGTAGTTCTTGCATTAAAGTGATGTTTTTACAAGTATAATAAGAAATGTGGTATATCTAGCAAATTGTCTAAGCATCTACACAACAGATTATTATTTTTTTATTATTTATTATTCATACTGCATTTCTTTATCTATATTTTGCAATATCACATGGGAGCATTTAAATTTAGTTTGTCAGTAGGGCCTAGTAAGGTCTAGTTAAAACAAGGAATACCCTAAGCTTCTAAGGAATAATGTTGGCAAAGGTTGATTCTCACAGATACCCTATACAAGTCCATCTCTATTTATTTCTGAGGGTAGTAATTTAATCTTTTCTCTTTGGTCACTCTCTATTTGGTCACTTGAATTTCTGAGCACTTGAATGTTCTTGATAAGGGCAGAAATACCAGCTGATGAAACTGATTGTAGTCATCTTCAATGAAATCTTAAAATAATAAACCGAAAAAAGCACTGATCACATGTAATGCCAATGTAATGTATTTGATATTGTCACATTTAAGCAACAGGATGGGTTTCCTGCCTACATACCTACGATATACTAAGCAATTTATATTCTATCTTATTCTTTCTTAAAAAATAATATCCTGTTAAGTATATCACATCAACAGGCCTGGAAGTTGAAGACCTTTGCTAACTCAAGGTAAAAGGCAACCATTCCTGTAACAATCCTCAGGAAACCAACTTTGTGTCCAGGGACTTCCATGGGAATGAGATAAACATTTTGCATTTGCTGATAAGTCATTTAGTATTCTCAACTCTGTTCTTCATCCTTCTAAAAAATATTAAAAAAATATAATTAAAAAAAAAAAAAAAAAAGAGGAAGAAACATTTCAGTGTTTCAAAAGAGTTATTGGGTGTGTGGTGTGGTGTTACTGCCCAAGTAATTGAGGGATGAAAGCTGTATAAGGGCTATAAGTGCTGTAAGTGACCAAAAGTGGTAGGTGAAGGAGGATGAGTGTCCCTTGCAGAACAGGGGGAGCTGCAGACCCCCAGGCAGTACATTGAGAAGCTCTCTGCTCTCTGCTCCAGTGAGTGTGTCTCAAGCCTGACCTGAGTGACAATCCCCAACAAGCGAAGCAGATTTTGTTTTCTATCCTCTGGCAGTTCTTTCAGCTCTTCTGTTGAGATTGCCAGTGCAGATGCCAATTAGTAGCAAGAGCAGTGATGGTTTTGTGACAAAGATGTGTCTCTCTTGGGAGCTGGATGAAATCCACCTAACTTATTTTGCAGGACTTATTTCAGTCTCCAACTCTATTACAACCTCTTTCAGTCACCACAAGCCTCACTGGATTCAGATCAGCGACAGATTCAGAAACTGAAGAGGAGTTTAACTGCACCTTTGAAATGACATTACCATATCTTTTCCTGTTCCTATATGTAGTCATATTTTCTTAGCACTGTTTTTGAGCCATAGTGATTTTTGACAGCTTGTTGCCTAATTTGATTCCCCAAGAAGAGATACAAAACTGGATGACAGCTGAAATGCTTTTATTAGACACACTCATGTCCATCAGCATGCTGTGAATGACACAGCAATCAAACTGCTTCACCCTTGCTCTTCTAGTGTCTATTGATCATGGCTACAGTCACAGAGCACCCCAGTGTAAGTCACTGGTTATTTTGTCCATCTCCCCATTGCTATTTGGATGAGCCTGTGTGTTCTCCTTATGTTCCTTCACATGCAAGCATCACAGAAATCTTTAGTTTGTGGTCAGCACTTTTGTTTCACATCAAGGTTGATGTGAGGTTCTGTGTAAATGCATTCATTTATTGTAGTACTGTTGCCTACTATTACTTCCTAATAGCTTCATTACTAAAATGATTTAGGCTTTAGGCTTCCCAAGAAATCCACAGTAGACAAGGAAATCTACAAGTTGGCTAAAGGTTTCTCTGTCACCCAGTTCACAAGTGGAAAACAATATGAAGTTCAGAATAAAGAAGACCTGATTTGCACATTAGGTATCACAGCACTTTCATTAATTGCTTGAAATACAGGGAGTAGTTGTGTTACCCAAGGTGATATTGAACAGAAACTATGGGCCAAAATAACTTGCTAGTGACAACTATTTTTTTTATCTAAAATAAACTGTGAACATATAAAGGAATGTCATAACTGTGTTACTGAAATATTCACACTGTCATAGATGATAAGGGTAGAAGATAGCATGTGTTCATGCTTTGCTGTGCTGGTGCTCTCTTAAACTTTTGAAATTCCTTGGCTATATTTACTATTTTGCAGGAAAATGGGGTTGATGCCTTTGAAACAAATGGAACTGGACATTCTTGTACCAGTGATGTATTTGGCCTTGTACAGATGGTCAGAAAGTATCAAGACACTTTCTAAAGGTTCAAAACAGCGCATGATGCTAGAGTGTAATTGAGATAATTAATTTAACACAGGAGTTTCTGTATTTAGTTTAAAATTTCTGTGTATGTGACTTGCAATGTAGAAGTACCATAACACATAGAATGTTGTGTCATCTAGAAGAATAACGATAACACTATGAGATTGGCTGAAATAGCATAGAATAGCATAGTTATATTCAATCTGTTTTTAAGAGAATAACATATGCTTGTAAAATTGCTTCAAAAGCAAGAAAAGTCATTTGTAGTTGTTTTGGCTGAGGAGCTCTCTAAAGGTATCTCTGTTTCCACCCGCTGTAAAGGAATATCTCAAGCAACAAATTAGGGACTTAATTTAAGAGCCTTAAATAACTTAATGGATATGGGCAAATGGCTGTCCAAATTTTGCAACATCCAAAAAAACCCACTGGCACTGTTATACTAGGAAAGGGTAATTTTTTCTTTCTATTCTGTGTCCTTCTCTTGTTGCAGAGATGTCATTAGCCAGTCTTTCCTGTACTGCTAGAATAGAGTTGACTGTTCTCTTAGGGAATAATGAATACTAGAACTGTAACAACTTCCCATGTCAGTGTACAAGGGGATGTTGTCCAACACCATTTCACCATCTTGGAAATCTACAGAAAAAAAGAAAAAAAATAAAAAAAAAAATAAAAAAAAAAGCAATAATAATCTGATCTTGCTCTTTATTATTGCTCCTTAATTGATTTCAACAACAAAAAGTACTCCAGGCAAAGCATTTCTAAAGGCTAATTCCATGTCTCTAGCAGTCAATCTTAGCATCACAGCTTGCAAAATTCACTACCTGAAGTGTGATAATAATTACTCAGAAATAGATTTGTTTATTTGCCTTAGAGGAAGCTTTTACTCTTCAAGTTGTCTTGATAGGTATGTCAACAAAAGCCACAGGCTTCCAAGGATAGACTGAATTTATTTATTTATTTATTTATTTATTTTCATATCAGCATGAAGAAGCTCTGCATAATTCAAATTCTAATTGAATCATTCATCTCAGTCATAGATGGTTGGCTAATTACTCTGGAAAATTGATTTTAGTTATTTGACTGGCTTTTAAAAATGATTACTTCTGTGATACTGCAACGTAAGGGTAATTAGTTATCTGGGAGTTATTAGCTAAGGTGTCTTTGTGATCTAATCCCTATAAGAAAGGTGAAATATCCATGCTAGCAGAGTTTATTTTTAGTATTGTGATTTCTACTTTTGTCATAAGATAAATGCAAGCTTGGCACATCAGATTTTGAAACTTTTTAGATAGCTTATGCTAATTTATGTGATGTGCCAGATTCATCTCTGTCAACCAGTCAAAACCAGTGTGTCTGTCATCAGTTTTAGTTATTGGAATGGAAAAATCTGACTGCATCAAGCAGAAAGAGCTTTATCTGGGTGCTATCTGTAGAAGACAGATTGGTGGAGTTGAAAACATTCAAGAGGAAGACTATGGTGGAATAATGAAGTTGACAGAGGCCAAAGGCTGACCCCACAACTGGGGCATGCCCTTAGCTAAAGATGGATGAATGGTTTTTTAAAGGTTAGTATAGACTAAAGAAAAAATCAAACTGAATGACTAATCTATATTTATTTCTTTCCTCTTCCTGAGTGCAAAGATACAGAGCTTGGTACATGTTTGAAAATAAAGAGAACTTTATCAACACTGTCAACCACTTTTGCTTCTATATGGTGTAGCCAACAATGTCAACATTTTTTTTGGTTAGCTGCTTAGGATGAAGAGAAGAGAAGTAATATATAAAAATGTTGTCTTCTCTAGAATACCTTGAGTCTTATTATGTTAGAACAACATTATGGTTTCACAAATTACCACTCCCAAAGGAAGTCCAAAGCAAAGGTTGCTTGTGTCAAACTTCCCTAACTGTATTCTACAGAGTAAACTCTTTCAGATGCTTTTAGTGCAACATGACAAATGGGAAGATAGGCATAAACATATCAGTAGATCAGTAAATATACAAGTGCAGATTTCTGGTAGGGATTCTCCCCTGAAACATGTGGGGACAGAAGCATAACAGGACCCTGCATCCTCTACCCCTATAGATCCTGATGGGAAGATCTCCTCCAGGCACTCATGAAGTCCTTTGTGACTTCATGCATGGCTGTGGTACTAGCCATTAAGATAACACAACATTTTTTAAGGTCTCACTTTTTTTTAATATCTTTTTTTTTTTTTTTTTTCTCTCTAAACTTTAGATGCTCAGACCTCATTATGGTTGAATTTGTGGTGAAACACAGCTAAATGAGTGAAGAATCTAATAAGTTATTTAGAGTTGGGAAAGCCCCATTTGCTATGCTTCCAAAGCTTGACTCCATTTTAATTATAGAAATGTTCTCAGCTCTGGAGGTGAAGAATGACTTCTGTCACGCAGCAGAATGGAATACTGCTGTCTGTGTTTAAGTTCACTGAGGGCCTATGGAAAATAGGAAAGAATTACAGAGGTAAAAGACTTATAACCTGAACAGTAGAAGAGCAACAGACAAAGGAAAATGGAAGAAAGGAGGTTATAATTAGCATACATATCTTGGTATAGGAAAACAACTTCCAAATTTATTGTAAGGTTTGTGACCCTTCTCTTACTAGCATAGCATCTTATTATTACTATCTGCTATTCCATAAGTTCGAGTGATTAAGTGGGCACTGGGAATTAAAGTTAAATGTTAAAAACTGCATACAAAATTGACATACTAAAATAGAGAGATTTTAAATTCATGTTTACAACCTAGAAGATGACGGAATTTGGTATTTCTTTGGAATTTTAATTTGCTCCTTTGATTCACAGATATTGTGATTGTCTTTAATAATATGAAACTGCAATGCCATTTTCAGTAGTTTCCTACATCATCCAGTCATTTGAGTTAAAAAGAAATCACTTTTTTTTTTTTTTTTTTTTTTTTTTTACTGAGGTTTCAGAGGTGCTGTTAACAGAATAAGCTAAGCAATTCAAAGCTATTATAGTTATCTACACAATGCAGCTGTTACATTATGTGGTGTCATTACACTTATTCTACAGGTAGAGGCAGAGAAACGAAAGCCAAAATTATCAACACAAAGTATATGCCAATTTCTAATGCTCAAAAAGAAATTTCAGGACCCTGAGTTTTCAAAGTCCAAGGCTTTTATTGGTGAAGGCAGCAGGATAAATGTAAAAAATGGGCCTAGAATCACAGAAGCAATCCATAGCTGAGGGAAGGTTAGAATTTAGTCCCACAGGAAAGCACTCAACTATCTAGTCTTAAGGTCAAAACTTGCTATCCTGTTTTTCCCCGGCTTACCCACTGCATGCCTATTTATGTCTTTAAAGGAACCAACCTACAGTCACTACCCTTATAGGTTCCAGATTTGTTCCAGAGTGACACCCATTCCTTTTGTAAAGTAGGAATATATTGTAATTAACTTAGAATTAAATATGATATCATAAAACTTGCACAGGGAGAACAAATTTAGAGGTTGGGCTCAGTGATCTTGGAGGTCTCTTGCAACCTAGATGATTCTGTGAAATTAACTGTGCATGAATGGGCATTTACTGGAACATTTTACAGGCTTGTGAATTCTTGGCTTTTCTATCCTATTTTTTCAAGGTTTGTATTATGAGGGAGGAAGCTAATTTCAAACATGGTTTCCAGTGAGGGCATAATTATCAGAATGCTAGAGTAGTTGTACTGGTCTTCAGTATTAGTAATGAAGCAGCTGTGCAAATAATCTACAATAACTATTGTGTACTAAACTGTTCATTTCAACTCAACTGCAAATTCATTTTTTTTTTTTTCCAGAATGGTCCAGGACAATTTACTGCAGATTCACTCTTTTACAGTGTATCTGTGTATCTTATGTATCTGACTCCTTTGAAATGGCAGAGTCTGATTCAACTCATACTGAATATGTGTGAGAATCTCTCCACTGAGTTCAGTGAGCACGCAAATGGCTCTGGATGGTTGTAAGATTTGTGAGAATAAGACCTGAACTAGACAGTTTTAGCACCTCCAATTTTTATTACTTTTTTTAGTTCTTTTCTCCAAAACACTGTGATTTTACAGAACTTAATCATTCACTCATCTGTCTGTTCGGAGTGATGTTTTCTGATAGTTGTATTGCCATGTATTTTTAAACATATGCCCTATAGTGGTTGAAACTTGTAACAAACTCCGCAGAATCATAATGAGAATGTGAGTACCTAAACACAGTTTTTAAGGAGCTCATTAATGTTCTGATTACAGCTGTACAAAAAGAAAGCTAGTAACAGAGGGAAATAGTAAAGGTTTACAATCGGCCCTATCATACCCATGAGTATAATGAAAGTAAAATTGCCACAACCCCTCCCGCTGGAATAATGCCACGTATGACTTGGACCAAATCCAGGATTTCTTCCAGCTATAGGCAAATAAAGTTATCGCATGAATAAACAACTCAGTAAGGTCCAAAACCACCTTTTAGGCAAACACTTCTACCCTGTGCTATCAGGGGCGCACGGACTGCTGCTGGTATGCTCTTCCCTGAACGCACTCACAGAGGGACTGCATTAACACACAGTGACGTGGCAGTATGGCATCCTGGGGCTCCTGTCAGTAACCAGGCCACCTGGGCACCTGTGAACCTGCCAGCCCGTCCTTGTCTCTCCCTGGGATCCCAGGGGCAAGTGCTGCAGCAGGTGAGGCTGACCACAGCTGTGAACATAAGGAGGGATAAGAGGGATAACACCTGCACACAGGGTAGGTGTTTCCCGTGGCCATGGCTGGGGAAGACACCTCACACCACCTTCTGTAGATCAACTCTTTTACCTTTTCTTGTTTGTTATTTGGTACAGGCTGGCCAACGCTATCATTTCTTGTAATCATTTGCTGTTTTTTTCCTATGCTTTTCACACCACCACCACATTTTTTCCTGGATTTCGAGGTGTCTAACAACACAATTGTACTGCTCTGATGAGGTTCTCGGGTGCTGCATGGCCTTGAGGAATGAGCACTTCCACTTCGTGTGTGCAATGAGTCAGCTGTACTTTGGATACTCCAAATGTTACAAATTACGGTGGGTTGACCTTGGCTGGCTGCACATCACCCACGCAGCTGCTCCCTTGCTCCCATCCTCATCACGACCGGGGAAGCAGATGAAACTGAGATGCTTGTGGACAGAGATAAGGACAGCCACAAGTTTCTTCTTACAGAGGCCACCCCTGCAGCCCCCCCAGTGCCAACACTTTGCCATGTAATCCCACTACACAGAACTGCTGTTGCCATGTGCAGTAACCAACCTGCCCTGAATGCGTTGGGTTGCAGCACACATCCAGCTCGGCTCTGCACCAACCTACAGCTGCATCCAGCCCACCCTGGGGAGTCAGCAAGTAGCTACGGTGCAAATGGCCACCCACATGGCTCATTGCTGCCTGGAAGACTGATCCCGCCCTTTCTTCCCATGCTCTCGGCCACATAACTCCTTCTCTAGCACTCCTCACACCACATTATTTGCTAATTCAATATGTTAATCCAATGAAAAATGACTCCCTCTTAATTCGCAGTTACTTTTCTGACAAATTTTATTTCCTGACAGATGGTGAACGTCTACCTAACTAAGCTCAGCTGTAAGGTTTAACCATGTGCAAACAGCGTGACGACCACTCTCCTTGGTGTGTGTGCACATTTTTATTCACAGAAATCCCAGCTGAATATATGGGAGGCATTGCTTTTAGATTGTGGATTGTGGACAGGTATATATGATTAAAAAGATTTGTGAATCCCTATGGCAGGGTTTGTTACCCATTTGGTGCTGTGGGGAAGGGAATGAACAAGCTTGCGGGATAACTTACTTTGGTCATTTTCCTCCAGACAAAAAAAAAAAATCCAAATTGCAAAAAATGAAATAAAATAAACCAGACAAAAGACTGGTAGAAGTTAATGAAAGCAAAAATCTTTCACTGAAGGTCAAGAGAAGGACAAAGATGATCAAAGTATGGAAGAGAAAGGAAAGGATTTGTTTAATAGACATGGCTATTCAGCCAGGACTGTTCCCCTAAGAGACAATATGACAGATGAGTATAAAATCACGAGTGTCATAAAGAAAATGAATAATGAACAATTGTTCACCATTTCTCTGAACCACAACTTGTTAGCAACTGGGGAAGTACTCTGTTGCTGTGCTAGTCTGTCAGCATCAGACTGCTAGGCTGGATGGATATTTAATCTGATGTACAAATATGCATTTTTACTATCGACTACAGTTTAAGTCAACAGATACCAAAAAATGACATTTTTTATTAACCATTTGAAAATAATCTTTAATTTATATGCTATGATCTTTCATGTCATGCATCTTCTCATCAAACACGGCAGGTAAGCATGCATGTTAACTGTGACCCTGGTCAAGGTGACAAAACCTATGCTTTCCACACCTCAAACATTTACAGGTGAGAGCACTCCAGAAGGAGCCACATACTTCTTATTGCCGGAGGTCAAGCAGCCCTATCCAGGCAGGCAGAAAGCCTGGGTGAGAAATGGTGGGAATGCCTGAGGATAGGAAATAAGGGGCATTTGTGGACAAAAGCAAGATAGCTGAGAAATTCGGTTGATCCTTTGCTTCAGTCTTTCCTGCTGAAGGTGTTGGGAAGGCTCATGTAACCCATATATACTTTACAGCACAGAGGTCAGATGAGGTAGGTCAGTTTGGAGCAAACATACTGAAAGTATTTAGACTAACCAGATGTTTTAAATGTTAATAAGTCACCAGGATGAGATGGCATTCACCTAAGAATTGAGAAAGAAATCAGACATAAAATTGAAGAACTGCTGGCCGTCAACAAGTGCTCAAGGGGTGAACCTGGAAGCTACTGAGCCGTGAGTCTGACTCATGGGAAAATGGTAGATAATGCCTACAATAAAGAAAGATATTGCCAAATACATGAATAAACAGACTATTGAGAAAGAGCCAGCATGGCTCAGGTGAAGGGTTATCCTGTCTTGCTGAACTCTTGCTGGAGTTCAATAGCACTGTTAATCAGAGCATGGACAAAGCTGGAAATACATTTGACTTTAAAAAAAATCTTTGACCAGATTACATGAAAAGGTGAAGAAAAAAAAAACCAACAAGCAAACAAACAAAACACGTAAACTGCCACAGTACTGCAGGAAATGACCTCTTATTCTGGAAGGTAGATAAAGGGTAGGTAAAAGAGTAGTGTTTTTTAAGATGGTCCAACATAAGCAGTGAGGTTCTATAGGGACTTGTGTTGGGACCAGGTTTATTCAACATCTTCACCAGTGGTCAGGAAATGAAAACACAGCGAAATCCTCAAATCTGAAGATGATAACAAGCTCTTCTGGTAGACAGTGAGGAACTCCATAAGTTTACAAAACTGACTGAATAAAAATGCAGCAAATTAGCTTTGCTGTATCTAAATTAAAAGTAATGCATCTAGAGAAAAATAACATGAAGTGCACCTACATGCAGAATTCAGTATTGGCCATTTCGCCTCAAGAAAATGATCTTGAAACATTACTGTTTACTGAAATCTTTCACCTAGTGTCTGGTTGGAGACAAAATGGAGTCAACAAAACATAAAGCATAATCAGAAAAGGTATTGACAATAAGACAAGTACCATTTTACCACCAGGTAAACCCACATCTTGAGAACTTCAGATTTCTGGGTCCTCAAGAAGAGAACAGTGGAGTTAGACATGTCACAAAAGAAGGCAGCTGAAATGACTGAGGTGATGTCACGACAGTCTTATTAGAAAGATTAAAAAGGCTGAAGCTGTTCAATATAGAAATAAGAAGGCTGAAAGGAAAAAGAAGTTAAGATTAACAAAAAAAAATGTAGAAAATGTCAACACAAAAGTGAAATTCATTAAAACTTTCAGTTCTAGAACCAGAAAGCACTTGACTGGTGAAATTAGTTTAAAATAGACAAAAATTCAATACTTTCACAGGCTTGAAATGTATTAGGCAAATTAATTAAAAGGACCAGCAGTGATGTGTGTTGCCTTCTACTATCTTTCCACCAAGACTTGTGGATGCTGGAGAAAGATAAGTGGAAATGGGCACTAGACAGTGATCTTGTCCAAATAGCTCTCTCCAAATAGCTCTTTGGATTGCCACAGTAAGAGACAGTATTGGGACTGGTGTTCTGACTGATAGGGTGTTTCATGTATTCTTATCCACAGACTAAATGTAAATAAGTTTTGAGGACACACTTTTTTTTCTCATAGTGAACACATACAAAAGCTACTGCTTTAAAAAAAAAAAAAAAAAAAAAAAAAAAAGAGTACTTTTCTTTCTCTAATTTCTTCCTCTCCCTTAAATAAGTATTCCGTTTCTGTTCCTTTCTCTAGAATCAGCTAATTAAACATGAACCACAATACAAATCTTGCAATATGCTATAATTCAATTTTATTAGTATATAAATAAACAAATTACAATAAATGCAAATACATGATATTAGTAAATGCCACACTTCTTTCCAAAAACTTTTCAGACAATGGAAGATCAAATGGAAGATTTTCATTTTTATGCCTGATAATGACCAAAAGAAGTGAGACTGGATTTCAAGTTTTCACAGCTCACTTCATATCAAAATCCTACCAAAAGTTTTACTGTCCTCCCACTCTACTCACCCCTCCTCCAACTGACATGAAAATAAAACCTGCTTTCCTCCCTTGCCAGATGCCTTCCTCCCACCAGAACCAATGGAGAACAAAACAAGAGTTGCTTTCC
The DNA here is from genome assembly GCF_009819795.1 of Aythya fuligula. NCBI lineage: Eukaryota > Metazoa > Chordata > Aves > Anseriformes > Anatidae > Aythya > Aythya fuligula. Next base: position 24,497,079 of record NC_045559.1, on the reverse strand, counting down.
TGACTCAGTCTATAGATGGGCATGCTTGAAACTTATCTTCTCACTTCTCTCTCCCATTCACAACCAACAAGAAAAGAAAATAATACTATATTATTTCCTTATGATACCTATTAAACAAGTCAAAGCTTTTCTTTCTTCCCACGCTCTTGCTTATCCTGCTTTACTTGCTGTTCTCCTATTAACCCCCCAAAAGATGGCACATTTTATGTTCAGATGTTTCATCTGAAACAGGGAGACCTTATAGCAGCCTTCCAGTACCTAAAGTAGGCCTGAAGCAGGTTGCCCAGAGAATCTGTGGATGCCCCATCCCTGAAGGTGTTCAAGGCCAGGCTGGATGGGGCTTTGGGCAACCTGGTCTGGTGGGAGGCGTCCCTGCCCATGGCAGGGTGTTGGAACTAGATGATCTTTAAGATCCCTTCCATCCCAAACCATTCCCTGATCCTCTGACCTGTAGATGTCTTTGCAGTTTCTTATTCTCCTGTTATTCTTGTCTATTTAGCGCATTCTGATCATTATACTCACACTTAGTTGCCCTTGAATCTGTGATGCATGCCTCACAAGCATCTTACCAACATCGCTACCCTGAGCAATATACTGTATACTAATAATATAAATACTATAAGGTACTATATATGAATATACTATATTATATATATTAATATATATATGAAGATACTATATTATATACTATATACTAAAAATACTATGAAATACTATATACTAATATATACTGTATGCTAAAAATAATATACTATATACTAATAACTATATAGCAAAATACTCCACAAGCATGGCCCCTAGTATCACTCCCCCGCTGCTGGTCTCAGACATGTATGGTGCAAGTGAGATGGTAAGATCCTTCATCCACAATGAGTATTTGATGCTAATTTATCTTAATTTAAACTGAATAAAGGTAAGTAACTAAAAATCATAATCCTACAACCCCACAATCCTACAACCTACAAACCCCAATAGCATTGAAAGATTTCACTTCTGCCACAGAATCAGTCACAGAACTTCCATCTAGTATATCCCTTAAACAACTAAGGCAGCCATGGTAATAAATGTCTCATCTGGAGGGACGCTGTTCTAGAAACAAAGCAAAACTATTTTATATTTTTAAAAAATGAATGTTAAAATCATTTTTGTATGCAAATTTGAGATTTTTGTTCATATTCCTTATTTTAATAATATTTTTATACTATTTGTTTATTGAAAAATTAATAGACTGAGTGATAACTGAACAGGTGTTATCTTTTGTTATTAAGACTACATACATTCTAAGCAGTAAGATAAAATACTAGGGCAGCTTGGAAGGGGGAGATGTTATCCAAAAAATATCTATATTTTAAGGAGAACTACTATAGCGTTTCTCATTCTCTCTCTCTCTCATAAAATTCAGACTAGATATAGGTCTGAAAGTGACATAAATAACAAATGTTTCCAGGATCAAGAATTTCACTGTGAAGTTTCAACGCCTCAGTGCAGGCACCTTCAGACATTCCTGTGTTCTGTGTTTCACATTCAGTTCTGTATCTCCAGTTTGTGCTCTGTGGATTTGCATCCATTTATGACAGGTACCAATTATCATAACAGAGCAACTAAACAGAATCCGTCTTGATAGCAGTCCCAGCATGTCAAAAGTGTGGGAAATGTCTTTTTCATGTATTGCTCCTGGTGAGGAAACTAACCCTCCTTTTTTTAATGAGCATTGAACTGCGTATTTCAAAAAGAGAATGCTCAGTAAGTATGGTCACACTCTTTAAACAAATAATCTCTGTGCAGATGAGGAAAATACCTGAGCAACTTGTAACAAACTAGTGTTAAAGCTGCTAAATATGGAATTGTTCTCTAACTCTCAAGTCAGTATGGTACCACACACTGTTGAAACAGCCTACAGATCTTGTCCAACAGATTCCAGAAAAGTAATTTCCTTTGTATCTACAAACAAAATACTTGTGGCAAATGAAATATCTACTGAAATTTTCAACTATTTTCTCATAATACATTCTGATGCACAGCACTGACATAAGCACAAAATTGCAATAGAATTAAATAACAGATTGTAGATTGTAGCTCCTGTTCTTTTATTATTATTATTATTATTATTATTATTATTATTATTATTATTATTATTATTTTCTTCTTCCCCCCAGAGGAGGCTTCTAAACTTGTTAATTTCTCCTTTTTTTTTGAAGAAAATCCATAACTTCTGTTTTCTTCCAGTTCAAATACCATACAATGTTAAGAATAAGCAGAATGCAACCTCAAAATTCTGCATGGCTAAAATAGCTGTGAAACTTAGGTCTTCTCTTGTAGTAATTCAGGGCTTAGTCTATGTGTCTTAGATCCTATCTTGCGAACTTTGGTCATGAGCAGTGTACCTAAAGAACATTAATAATTATGCAATTAAGAAATTTAATTCCTGTGGGAGCAGAAAACCAAATGATACGTAGTGGCACCCCTAAGAAACAGAAAGAATATGTCAGAATTCTCTTGGTTAGAGGGACTGTATAATGGACTGAATTTGTGGCATTTTGGAGACAAGAGGCTTAGAAAATCACTACCAGAGTCAGAACTGTAGCTGAAGTTTTGATTGTCTGGGCAAAAAAGCCTTTGACAAGTATTTGGCATGTATGTTAGACACAAAATACCTTCTGTGCACTTGTCAGAAATGCATGAAGGGACAAGAGAGATGGAAATAGCAACAAAAATGCATATGACTAAGGGTGGAGGACAGTAACCAGGGGAAAAACAAACAAACAAACAAACAACAACAAAAAAAACAACCACCTGTGAGTAAGTCCTGCCTGCAATCATTGCAATCATAAAACTGCATATCAGATAATTCTTGCCTGTTCTTGGTTCTTCAATATGTTAAGGTCTGGAATAGCAACTGCAAATACAGGAGTCCAGGGAACTACTGTTCAAAAGACGAATAAACCCTACTTCCAGGTTTAGCCAATTCATAAAATTCATAAAAGAGTTGAAATAGGTAAAGGATTTAGTGTGTGAGATTTTGATCTAATTCTTTGTAATATGGCGTGCAGTTACTTATACATACATATTATTACATTTCTATATACCAGTTTTTAACTAAGGTGTAAGAAGATCGTTATAATCTCAGCTGGCACCCCTAGGAGTCTGACAACATTCACAGTTCTCTGATAAATCCAGATAGCCAAGTGAAGCACAAAGATTAAACAGCTAAGTACAAAGGGATTTCTCATTCTGAAACAGAATTTACAACTGATGCATCAAGCCCACAACTGTTATAGGAGGTTGGCAGCTTGGAGAGGTGCTTACCACCTCCAGGTGTTAGGCAAGCTGTTCAGCACCTTGAAGAATGAGGCTTTATTCCGAGTTGCATGTAAAGCTCCAATTAATGTGCATTAGAGTTACAGGCATGACAAAGAAACAGTAATTATCTGCCTGCTTAGATATTGCTGACTTCTTATGGTGCTAAAGAGCTCCTAGCTTATGGAAAAGAAAACTTGTTAGTTTAAGTAAAAGGGATTTAATGTCGTTTATAATTCATAAAATCTAGAGGGAATACAGAACTTGTCTGTGAATTATGTTTTAAATAAAAACTGAAGCAACAGTACAAAGCAATGATTCATTTAATATGAACGATCTCCATAAAGAAAAACATTTCTCAAAGAGTGCAAGTAATTAAAAAGATCAAGGAAAGACACTGCTTAACCTAAGGACAACATATAATCAGTTTACAAAATCCATGCTATTTTCTTTATCAATTCCCCAAACCCATGGTATTAAGATCAATTTTCATTCTAATTTGTCCCAGGCCTATTTTTTCAGACTACTCATTGCATCAGTTTGTAAAATCTAGGAGATCCCGACACACTGAAAAATGGAAGGATGTATTGTCCATGTCCCTGACAGTCCATTCCTGGGAACCATCTGCAGTTCTTTTTAATGTAAAAAAAATGTCATATTCAGTACTGTTGGCAACTGATGCAAGACGTATGAGAATGTCAAGAATAAAACCTGCTGAATCTACTCATTTTAAGAGAAATTAAGTCTTTCCTCAGAAGCACATAGAGGACCTGTGACTCCTCAAATATGGCCCACATTCACTAAGGTTCTGGTAAACTTTAAATTGGCAGTTTGTGGCTAAATTAAAAGCCAAGTTCTTACCTCTTCTTCCTAAGATACAATCTGTGATGTGCACGTCTACCTGAGAGGAAGTGAGGTTTCAGTAGAGTCTAATTAATTTAACCTGTTAAAGAGAAGTTTCAGTCACATCTCAGATTTTCTCTTTTGTGTTGGATTCACTGCTTCTGTTCGCTTTGCTCTAGTTATTTTTCTTGTGTGTGAAATGAATGTGAATTGATTTGCTAGCAGTCAACTGCATTAGTATAATGATGTCTAAGATGCAAAAAGAAGGGTGATTCAAATATGCTGCATGGGTCTAGGGTAGACAGGACAGAGCTGCCTTCCATCTCGTTAGAGTGATGGCTTTAGCAGTCCATTATACTACACTGCACCAAGCTGCTTCATTTGTTCCAGCTATAGTGAGCAATGTAGGTTCAGTGTCCTCAGCAAAGCAGGGAAATGTGTTTTTCTGCCCCACTGATGAAGATTAAATTGTTTTGGTCCTCATCTGGTCATAAAAATCAATTTCATGGCATCAGCAAAGCTGTCATTGTGGCAGCAGCAAAGTGTCATCTTCCATGAACAGCCTGGAGCCCTGAGGCTGAACAAATCCCATTTTCAGGAGGAGCTGTCATTGATCTGCTACCTCCACGTCCAGATCCAGCAAGTGTCCACCTCTCTTTTCCCTCCAATCTCCTGTGCCCAGATGTATTTGGGTGATACCATGCTGATGACCAGGGAAAAGGTGAGGCAAGGCCGGGCTGCCCACCACTGAGTTTTTTTGCTCTTACCCCAGCACTTTATGAAGCCTGCTGCTAGCATGGCTGCTCACCCCAACCTACAAAGGCAGACACTGAACAAGGCTGGGAGAGCAAACAGCAGCAGAGGCACTTAGAAAATTTCTGAGGCTCTGTATTTCCTTTTTTCCCTTCTTGTATTTTTTTGTCATGAAATACGCTGTGTAAAAAATAAATATTTACTAGACCATCTTTACCCCAGTGACTGCTAGAACAAGAACTGACAGTGGACAGAAGACTTGATGTCAGAAGTAAAAATACCTTGCTGACTACTGTAAATGTTGCTAGAGTATACTTACATTTCATGGTTTCTTTTCATAATTGTCTAGAAATCTGATCTAACATTCAATGGAGAGATGTAATGATCAGCAATGGACATCCCATTTCAGGTCAGCACTAACTCCATGGTGAGATGTTGATACCTGCAAGGCTAAGTGGCAGACAGGTTACAGTTTCTTCTATATCAGTGGTGTCAAGCTAACCCTTGGGAATTTAGCTCTAGTGCATTAATAAAAACAGAGGGCGCTTCTGCGTAGTAACTGATTTTCCTATGTCTAAAGTGCTCCATAAGTCAATTCTGTAAGCTAATGGGATGGTAACAGATCAATAGCAATAGTGTGAGAAAATGTCCCTCTAGCACAAAGGCCATCAGATAAGCTGATTAATGCTCCATTGGTCATCTGGTACAATAGAAACTGCCATTATGAAAGAACACCAGTACTCTATGGAAAATAAACACTATGAACTCTATGGAAAATAAACACTTCAACCTGACATTTTTTCCGCAAATGCAGTAATGTTCCCTAAAAGCATTAAGGAAGGTGGCCAAAAGTGTGGACCTTACGTAGTGCTAGAAAAATAGTTCTCCAGCCATAATTGTTTTTAAGCCATAAAAAAATAAAAATAATAATAATAAAAAAAAAGCTCTTCAGCTCCTGAAAAACACAAAAAGTGATCCTTGCATGCTTCCCATATCCCTTTGGTGTCAATAAGTCAACTGAAACACACTTACACCAATTTACAAGTAAGAAATAGGTTTGCTTGTTGCTTGGGAATGTATGAACAAGCCTATTATATACCTTACTTTATGACCCACTGACTAATCTGCTACACTGAAACTGGGAACGTGAAGAACACAAGGCATATAAGGATATGAGTATTTTTTTCATAGAAATGCTGTTATCTCATGTTGTTCTGAAATAACCTTAGACTTTGAACACCACAAATGATGGCAGGATTCAAAGCCTCAGTGAAACTATAATCTGAGACCAGCTTCACCCTGAAACTTGAGAAAGGCAAATGGCTCTCTAACCAGGTTTAATGGAAAGCACATTATCACTGACAAGTGCTGAATACTTTGCCAAGGAGGCAGGTAAACCTTCTTTACTGGAGGAGAGTTTAGAAAGAATTTAAACAATTAGTATATGTGAATAGTAAATTTCACATTCCTACCAACAAGGATCCTTTTGACCCTTAAACTTTTCTTCCCTTTGCCCTCAGATGGCTGACAGTGGTTAGTAAAGTCCTAGGCCTAGGGTTATTTTCAGGCAGATGCATTTTCAGCAGAGCACCTTTTGTAATGGAGCCTTAGAGATGCTCCTGGCATGGTGCCATCCCCAGGTGCTACAGTATTGCCTGCAGCAGTGATGGTGCTTCTGCCTTGTCATTTACCTGTCGGTGTCATGCTTCTTCTGTGGTCACTCAGCTCAGTACAAAGACTCTTATATTCACTCCAGTAATTTCAGTTTAGTGGATGGTGTTCTCTCTGCTTCTTGCCGCAGATTGTGAGGAGGCCTTGCTGTTTCCCAAGGCAATGTCTGGCTTAGGCAGGTTGGTGCTGCCCAGTCAGGCTGGTTTCTTTTTGGCAGTCTGGACCAAGGGGAGAGTGGAGAACAAGTCCTCGGCCCAAAGCCTGAGTTTCAGATCAGTGAGGACACGAGAAATGTCTGAACACCCTGGGTACTCTTCCCCTTGAGAAGAAATCTTAAACTTTGCCCTAGCCTGAGTCCTGAACTGAGACAGTGTTCCCTCAGGGCATGTTCACTCAGGCAAGGGAATGACTCACCAGATTTTGGCATCCTTCTCTTCTTCCACCAGTCACTCTCACCTCCTGTCAAAATAGGTGTCAGATGCAGCCCATCTCTGGCTCAGGGAGCTCTACTGCTGCTGTAGTCAGTGAGGAGGAGGAAAGGAGTGAAGGCAGCTATGGCTGGAAAGCTGTGCTGTGGCAGCTCATTCACAGCCTCCAGAAGAGGCATTTGTCTGTTGAAGTATCATTCATACTTGACTGGCTATACCATTTCTTCCAGGGAAGACGCCAGATGGAAGTGTCCAATATGCCATATTTGACTACACATTGCCAGTTAGACCACACTGGGTCAGACAAAACGGCTTACTAGCTTTATACAGAAATTCAGGGGATTTTTGGCCAAACCCCATGATGCTTGCCCTGGAGCCTGAAGTCATGCAGCAGTCATACAGAAGCATTTTGTTCCTTCCTGTTTGTCCTCTGCAGGTGGAATCAGAAAGCTCACTATCTGTGATCTTTAGCCTCTAGGGCTAATGATGTTTTTGTCTTTTTCTGTCTTGAATAATTCTCATTTGTGGCATTTTCTTTTTGTGATTATCACAGACCTGTTCACCTCTCTCTCTTTCTCTCTTTTTTTTTTTCTCTCTTTTTTTTTTTTTTTTTTTTTTTTATTCAAACTGGTTGGTTCACGCAGCAAAAAACAGAGGCAGAGGACGTCACTGGTGTGAAATGCTAGTTGTCAGGATACTCCTACAGAGTCTAGATGCTGCAAGGGTGACCGATGGCAGGAGGCACATTACCTCCTGTGCAACACAAAAGTTAATCACACAGTTAATGACTCCAAAATAAGAACCGTAAAAAGATGCTGTGAACTTAGACTTAAGCATGAGGAAAAATTCTGCTCACAGAATGAAAAAATATTAACTGATATCACTGTGCCATTTGGTGTTCTCACTGCAGAAGAGGGTGAGGAATTAGTATTTTATTAACTCATTCCTGGTTTTATGAAAGTTATCTCCCATTAAAAAAAATCTTTCAAGGGCATGACCTAGTAAACCACTTTCTCTAATTCAGCCTGAAGTATTATCTGTACAATAACAATCCTGCCATTTGAATGCCCAACACCACATTATTTTTAGCAGATTAGTTTCCAAAATTATTCAACCACAAGCCAAAGGATCCCTTCTGAGAAAAATCACGAACTTGATCATCCATTTATTGCCAACTAAAACATTCACATTTACCTTCCCTTTGCAAAATTTGACCCTCTGTACCCAAAGGGATTCAACTTCAGAAAATAATACTCTAGACTGTGTGAGTTGGAAGGCAATAAGCCTCCAGGACAGACTTGCTCAATTATCTATTTAATTATGGTAGAGCTGTAGCAGAAGTTAGAACAAAATAAACCCACTGTTGCTGTGTGTTGCAAACCCACTTAATCAGTAAATACAGACCTTCCTGGGCAGGGAGCAAAGGCAGCTCTATGGAGTGCCCAGCTGAAAATACTTTCTGCAGGTGTGAGCAATTGACATATCAGTGCATTTATATAAGTGGGTGAATGAGGGCAAGGAGACACCTTTCTAACTACATACTTTTAAAGTGGTAATAAATAATAATCCCTGCCAGCTGTCATGGGACTAGTGGTGGCAAAACTGTGAGCTAATGTATTTGCTTACTTAGGGTGGCACATCCCAGTCAAAACATCTCTGTGTCTTGTAGGCATACAGCAACCTGGGAACATGACTGCCCTGCAGGGGAGAAGAGCTGAGCATGGCATCACCTTCGGTGCCTCTTCCCAGAGAAGTACTCTAGCTCATGCATTTTCCAGAAGGAACAGATTGGCTGCTCCAAACATGGCTTAGGGCAAAGCCATGTCCTAATGCTGCAAATCAGGCCAGATTTGTTTTGGAAACCTGCTTTTCCAGAGTGGTCTGGCTTACATACTAATTATTCCCTTTTTTGGCAATTGCTTGCTCTGACTGAATGTCCTTTTGAAAACTGTTGACAAGATCTACGTACCACCCAGAAGAGCCTGCTCTACACGCAGCCTTATCCACACACACAAAGTATTCTTTGCTGAAGTTCACAGTTAGCAAGGGGGTGATAGACAAAAACTAGCTGCAAATATGGATAAAAAATAACTGTGGTAAACACTGCTGCAGATACCAGGATGAAAATCATATTGCAGACCATCCACAAAGAGACGAAGCCAGAACATACCTGAGAATTTTTATTTGCAAATAATACCCTGTCTTCTCATCATTTCAGGCAGTGTGACCTTATTGAAAACTCTTGATTCTCATCAAAAGAGGTTACTCTCTGGATTTGTCAAATGCTGTTGTACTTGGTACCTGGCCTTCACTTTTCATTAAGACACATTCCTCAGCAACTAATGTTATTGCTGCCCGTAGTCTGAATTAAAAGTAAAATAACTCCTTATGCAGGGAAAGGCAGGCACTGTTGTGATGATGTCATATTCAGTGGCAATGCAAGAACTCCTGAGAGAAGCAGCGATTTTGAAATGGAAGGCAGTTGCCTTCACAGGACGGCTCTTTTCTTGTTTCTGTGCCTTTATTTCTCTTTCTTTCCACATATGAAAAATTTATTTGATCTAATTTCTGTTTTAGTGATTTGTTCACATAAAATGAATGTGTGATGATCTGAGATGAAGAGTATTCCTTTAAATTCAGAGTGTATTTCAGTATCTCATTTGCTTCTTCTTGCTTCTAGTTCAAGGATGCTTCTGAAATCCATTAAAATATGTTCACCTTTTTGCTGTTCCCTGTGAGTCCTAATGATATACCTTCTGAGTATTATAACAGTCAATAGAGAAGGGGAAATAGATGAATGAAGCAAGGTAGTGACTTACTATGCTAATTTTGCCTCAAGAGAAAGGAGTTCCAGCAACTGCTGGTTTTAGTCTGTTGCTGGGTTCTTAGATTACTTTGTTTATCAGTTGGAAACCAAACACTAAATGAAGCAGATTTCTGTCAGAAACTCCTGAATGAATGATTATTGACCCCTGAAGTAACACTTTATTAAAAAAAAAATAAATAATAAAAATGCCACTACAGAGCAAAACACCATGTCCAGCTGTAGAAAATCTCCCCAAAGAAGAAAATATATAGGCTGAAGAAGGTGGTTTTACAAAGTGTGGTGGATTTTTTGGGCTCCTGTCTACTTCTGGTTGTACAATTCCCTGAGAATCAGTCTAGGATGAAGCCTGCCCTCTCTAGTACCTGTCCTGTTAGCACAGGGACCAAAAGGCTGGTGCTTGTGCAGCACAAGACTACTTTGAGATTGGTTTTCATTTGTGAGGCTACAATTCCTCAAGATGTTCTGCTTCTGCCTGGCTATAAATACAGACTGGGGGATGAGAGGCTGGAGAGTAACCCTGCAGAAAGGAATCTGGGGGTTTTGATCGACTGCAGGTTGAGTGTGACTCAGCAGTGCGCCCTGGCAGCCAGGAGAGCCAAGTGTACCCTTGGGTGCATCAGGCCCAGCACTGCCAGCCGAGTGAGGGAAGGGATTGTCCTGCTCTGCTCTGTGCTGGTGTGGGCTCACCTCTGTCGTGGTTCCGCTTGAGTGGGCAGTCGAGATCCACCACAACTGCTCTCTCACTCCCCCTCCTCAAAGAGGAACGGAGAGAAAATACAATGAAAAGGGCTCAAAGGTTGAGATAAGGACAAGAAGATCACGTAGTAATTATTGTAACGGGCAAAACAGACTCGGCATAAGGAGATAGTAAGATTTATTGCTTATTACTAACAAGCTAGAGAAGTGAGAAACAAAGGAAGGAAACCAAAAACACCTTCTACCCCCCTCCTTTCACCTCCTCCCCCCCGAGCGGTGCAGGGGAACAGGGGAATGGGGGTTATGGTCAGTCTATAGTGCTTCTTCTCTGCCGCTCCTTCTCGGTCACTCTTGTCCCCTGTGCTGTGGGGTCCCTCCCACGGGATGCAGTCCTTGATGAACTGATCTGCCATGGGCTTCCCACAGGCAGCAGCTCTTCCAGAACTGCTCCAGATATGGGTCCGTACCACGGGGTCCATCCCTCAGGAGAAAACTGCTCCAACCTGGCTCCCCTTTGGGCAGCAGCTCCTGCCAGGTCACCTGCTCCTGCGTGGTCTCCTCCATGTGGAACCCTGCGTGGAACCTCCATGTGGAACCTCCAGCGTGGAACCCTGCTCCACCGTGGTACTCCATGGGCTGCAGGGGGACATCCTGCTTCACCATGGTCCTCACCACAGGCCGCAGGGGACTTCTGCTCCGGCGCCTGGAGCACCTCTCCCCCTCCGTCTTCACTGACCTTGGCGCCTGCAAGGCCGTTCCTCACTCCTCTCACTCTCCCAGCTGCTGTGTGGCACAGCATTTTTTTTTCCCCTGTCTTAAATATGCTCTCACAGAGGCGCAAAACAACATCGCTTATTGGCTCGGCTCTGGTCAGCAGTGGGGCCCTTCCCAAACATGGGGCAGCTTCTAGATCCTTCTCACAGAAACCATGCCTATGGCCCCCTGCTACCAAAACCTTGCCACGTAAACCCACTACAACCTCCAGCACTGTGTGCAGTTCTGGGCACCTCAATATAAGAAGAACATAAAACTATCAGAGTGCCCAAAGTAGGGCTACAAAGATGGCGAAGGGTCGGGAGGGGAAGACGTATGAGGAGCGGCTGAGGTCCCTGGGTTTGTTCAGCCCAGAGCAGAGCAGGCTGAGGGGAGGCCTCATGGCGGCCTGCAGCTCCCTCACGAGGGGAGCGGAGGGGCAGGCGCTGAGCTCTGCTCTCTGGGAACAGCGACAGGACCAAAGAGAACGGCATGGAGCTGGGACAGGGGAGGGTCAGGCTGGGGGTTAGGGAAAGGTTCTGCACCCAGAGGGTGGTCGGGCACTGGGACAGGCTGCCCAGGGCAGTGGACATGGCACTGAGCCTGCCAGAGTTCAAGAAGCGTTTGGTCAACGTTCTCAGACACAGTGTCTGATTTTTTTGGATGTTCCTGTGTAGAGACAAGAATTGAACTCAATGATTCTTGTGGGTCCCTTCCAACTAGGGATATTCAGATTCTCAGAAGTTGCCTGATCCCCTCATGCCTCCTTAGGACAATTTCTGTACATCTATGCATGAGAAAGAACTTGAAAAGGAGCTGTTATTTCTTCTTCACTGTAGTGTTTTTCTTTGCACTCTAGTTTATTATGCACATATTCATAGCACGTTCCAAAATAAAGTTTCTTTCACTTTTCACTTTCTAGAAATCAAAGCAAAATGGAGGGGAGACTGAAGTCCTCTTTCATCCTGATGACCAGTTCAATGCGGAAATGTTTGCAAACCAGGATAACAGGTCACAGCAGCTAAGAAGAAAGCACAGTGCATGGAGGGTTGTGCAGATTCAACTCAGGTTCCTCAGCCGTGTGAGAAAAACTGAATTTTTCTACCCCAGAACGAGGCAGCAGACCTTGGCTGTTTCTTCCATAAAGAAGGTGAAGAAGGTCATTGTATAGGATGGATAGCTGAGGGAAGAGCTCAGTGAAGCTGGGCTTGCAGTCCCTGTGCATCTGGGCTGATGGAGGGACAGAGGGGTGATTACAGCATGTACTGTGGCCATGCGTCCTACAGCAGGTATTACTTCACAACCTCCTGCCCTCCTGCCTTACCCAGCTGCCCATTCATCTGTGCCTCAAAGCAGTCCCAAAACGAGGTCGCACCCAGGGGATATACCCACTACCAACCAAATGCCAGGGCTTATTTTCTGAAAAAAAGGACAATTACAAAATAAATGTGATATAGCTTCTTGTAATGCATTGTAGTAGGTACAGCTTAATGCAGAAAGACATAAAAAATACCTACTAAAAACAAACCCTTTTAGTACATAACAAGCTTTTACTCAGCACTGACAATGTAATCTCCTATCCTACAAGGAAAGGTTTGCACATGCTTCTCTGTTTCCAAGAGCCCCTTCATTAATATTACTTCTTCGTCTGCAAAGTGAACTCATGACTCCGCATAATCACTCTCCTTTCTGCAGGAAACAGAACGGAGCCAACACTGCACATGCCATTACTCCTGAAGGGCAGCCTCCAGAGCTGCATTTTAATGAGAGTGAGATGCTGTTTTGTCTCTAATGGCTCTGGCACTCTAGTGGGTTTCTGAACATTAATAAGTAAACGTTCTGAACATTAATAAGCATGTCAGAGGAGGCAGGTGACTGCCTAGGTGCTTGCACCTTTCCTGGCAAATGCCAGAGAAAACATTTTTTTTTCTTTTATTAACCTAGACTGAAGTCTGAGCTGACACATTTTACATCACATTTGCAGTGAGAGTCTCCAATCAGTTACCAACAACTTGTTAAAGTGCAAGTGAAATAATCTTGTATCTTAGTGAGGAGTGCTTAGGCACAGCTGCGACAGCATCCTTTGTATCTTCCCTAGGACAGCTTGGTTAATGTGAAAGAGGAAAGCTCATCTTCTCTGCCTTCTGTTTCTTAAAAATGTATGATAAATAAACTCCAGGTTAATTATACAGGTGCGCTGTCTATAGGAGGGAAGATGGCTCTCTATGTTAATGATGAAACCACAGACAGGTCCGTTCATATGTTTTGACTTTAAAGCATTGGGATTTTCTGACGTGAGCCCTTTCTTCCAGTGGTGCAGCTACTGCAGTAATTTAGAGCTGAAGCTTTCCCATGTTACTGGGTGTCATTTAACCTTGCTTGAGCTTGTTTATTTATACAGAAAGTGGGGAAATTAGTGCTTGTTTCTCTCACAAGGCTGTGAGAAAGCTTATCAATAATATCTGCAAAGAGCACTGAGAATCTTGGCTAGAAGAAATAATATAATTTGTTACTGTGCTCACATTAGTGCAAGATTTTTTTTAGTGTCAATCTGTTGGAGTAGAATTTCTGGGATCATTTAGTCTTTCCAAAAAGACACCAAGATATTTTTCTTTTGGTGACAGAAATACTGATTTGCTATCCAAAATAAAGCCTTTTTTTTATTAATATATTTTTTATATGCTCCGTTATAACCACACAGCCAAATAATTCCACATCTGTAAAGTAAACAAGTAAGAAAAGACTACTTTACTTATACATACATACATATATATACATATATACGTGTATTGTTTTTTCCCTAAGGAATAAATATTATTTAGAAAGGGCCATTGGGTCGGATTGCAGAGCTTGAGAAGAAAAGGTGGGAGTGTTTTAGTTGGAAGTGTTGCATATATTTTTCTTGTAGTAAAGTAAAACAAAAATATTTTACATTTCTTATGGTGAAGTTCTAGAAACAGAGGTGATAGCCCCAGGTGATGATTCAGTGTGTGACTCACCGTCTGAAGCTGTGTTTGTCTCATGGAAAGGATGCCAGATGCATGTGCTGTTATCTGCTCTCTTTGGAGATGTGTCTGCACATGTGCTGGACGGGGGTGTGAAAGCTCACAGCTCTGATGAGAGCATTTCTGCATCTGCTTGGGAGCCTATATTTAGTCTGCCAGGATAAGGTTCGGAGAACCATCAGGATTACAAGGTAGACACTCAATAAATGTAAATGCCACATAGGCTTTACAGATACAGAAGGCAGGCTGTCTTAGTCACTTCGTTCCAAATCACCTTCATAGTTAGACATCCAAAAGCCAGCTCTTAAAAAATTTGCCATCTAATCTTCAAGACAGTTTAAGTCCACACATATTCATGTTTCCAATGAAAAAAAAAAAAAAAAAAAAAAAAAAAAAAAAAAGCTTGAAGTTTTTCCCCTCTATGTTTTGACACTTACAAAACCTCATAAACTATTGAATTTTAAACCAGATAATGATTTGTAAAGTGGTGTTTCTCAGCCTGGGACTCAAACCAGTAAGTACTTATATTATAACGACGAGATAGATTTCTCCCAAATGCATGACGAGATAGTGTGCTGGCAAGTACTACTTTTCTTCCTTTTGTGTAGCTGTTCAAGGGTTAGCCTTCAAGATGAAAGAATTTAAGTTTCACCTCTTCTTCTGCTGAAGGGGGTTGGAAGCTGCAAGACTAAACTCTCAGAAGAGCATCCAGACTTGCAGTGAGTACAGCTGTGCGTGTTGTGCTGGAGAATGTGGGCTTATCAAAGCAGCAGCACGATAGATACAGGTTACAGACTTGGGAATGACTTAGTGATCTTATGATTTGTGCACCTGGAAGGAGACCTGGCTTCTGATTAGGGCTCAAAGTATTGATGAGATCCAGGACTGTCCTGCTTGTCTGTAAAGGTCTGATGGCACCAGGTGTTAAATCCAGCATAGCCATGGTGCCAAGACACACAGGTTTTCCCTGCATGACAGTAAGACCATTGACTGATACTCACCTCAGACAAGTGCACAAGTGATTTCTGTGCAAAGCGGGAATTTTAGGTTATGTGATTTGAGGATTACCTCCATAAATGTGATGGAGCAGTCCAGAGAAGGGCGACGAAGCTGGTGAGGGGTCTGGAGAACAAGTCCTACGAGGAGCGGCTGAGGGAGCTGGGCTTGGTCAGTCTGGAGAAGAGGAGGCTCAGGGGCGACCTTATTGCTCTCTACAGGTACCTTAAAGGAGGCTGTAGCGAGGTGGGGGTTGGTCTGTTCTCCCACGTGCCTGGTGACAGGACGAGGGGGAATGGGCTTAAGTTGCGCCAGGGAAGTTTTAGGTTGGATGTTAGGAAAAACTTCTTTACCGAAAGGGTTGTTAGACATTGGAACAGGCTGCCCAGGGAAGTGGTGGAGTCACCATCCCTGGAGGTCTTTAAAAGACGTTTAGATGTAGAGCTTAGGGATATGGTTTAGTGGAGGACTGTTAGTGTTAGGTCAGAGGTTGGACTCGATGATCTTGAGGTCTCTTCCAACCTAGAAATCCTGTGATTCTGTGATTCCGTAATACAGCAACCTAATCAGTGCCAGCTGAGGACCCCAACTCCCTGGCCTACCACAGGAAGGCCATCAGCCCCACTGCCCAGGCTCCAGGAAAGACAGGATCACTTTAAGACTGGGCAGAGGGATTCCTGCCAACAAGGATACGGGAACTATTACAGTAGGTTGGAAAGAGTATTTGGGGTATGTGAAAGAGTTATGGGATATTTAGAGGAGGACCTGAAG